>NW_018408653.1:1493047-1509386 GCF_002113885.1 Mizuhopecten yessoensis
AATGATATAGTCAAATGTCTTGGTCAATCAACAGAAGGGTCGTTATTTGTGGATGACTTCTTGATCTGTTACAGATCTAAGAACATGCACACGATAGAACGACAACTTCAACAGAGTTTAAACAAACTACAAAATTGGGCAGACGAAAACGGCTTCAAATTCTCTAAATCCAAAACTGTGTGCATGCATTTCTGTCAAAAACGAAAAGCACACAATGACCCAAATCTAACACTCGATGGCACTAGAATTCCTGTTGTTGAACAGACTAAATTTCTCGGCCTCATTTTTGATTCGAAACTCTCTTTCATACCACATATAAAGTATCTGAAGGATAAGTGTTCCAAGGCGTTAAACATTATACGAGTCCTTTCTCATACTGATTGGGGAGCGGATCGTGAAATGCTTTTGCGCCTATACAGATCACTTATTCGAACAAAACTGGATTATGGTTCTATGGTATACGGGTCAGCGCGCAGTTCGTACCTTCAGATGCTAGATCCAATCCATAACCAAGGGCTACGTCTTGCCCTGGGAGCTTTTCGAACAACACCTGTAAAAAGCCTGTACGTGGAAGCAAATGAACCATCCCTTTATGACAGAAGAATAAAACTTTCATTACAATTTGCAACTCAATTAAAATCAAACCCTAAAAATCCTGCTTTCAACCAAGTATTCAACCCCAAATACCAAAACATATTTACGCAAAACCAAAAACTTCTGCCAACATTTGGTATCCGAATTTTGAATTTCCTGCAAGAACTCAACATAAAATTGACGGACATAGCTGAATTTAACATATCTGATGTTCCTCCGTGGACCATTCAAACCCCCGATTTTAACTTTACATTACATGAGCGAGGGAAATCAAGTGTTATGCCCGAAGAACACAAATCCTCCTTTCGGGAATGCATTTCGAATTACCCTTCTCATACACAACTTTACACCGATGGCTCCAAAGAAGGTGAGAAAGTGGCAGCAGCCTGCTGTACTGCCAATACTTGCACTTCAGTCCGACTACCAGACGGCGCCTCCATCTTTTCTGCTGAAGCATGCGCCATTGGTTTGGCCCTCGACCATATCGATGAACACCGCATTAAAAAGGCAATTATTTGTTCAGACTCTCTATCTGTCCTACAGAGTTTACAGTTACGAGATCCTAAAAACACAATCGTACAAAACCTTGCTCATCGAATATCTCGTATATTAAAAAAGTCTAAAATAACTTTACTATGGATTCCGAGCCATGTCGGAATAAAAGGCAACGAATTTGCTGACAGGGAAGCAAAAAATGCATTGAATCTCGAACAAACAAATATCAAACTACCATACACAGATTTTAAACCTACTATTCGTACAGCCATTCAAAATGAATGGCAGAAACGCTGGTCTCTGGAGACCAACAACAAACTTTTTAAGATACAACCGAAACTTAAAACATCTATTCCCAGTCGGAAAGATCGTAGAGAGGAAGTTGTCCTCGCTCGGCTCCGCACTGGGCACACATATCCTACTCATTCGTACCTTTTAAAACGAGAAGATATACCTTCATGCCACGCATGTGACACTCCATTTACAGTGGAGCATTTTTTAATAGAATGTTCCGATTTTAAACACATTCGTGATAACTACTTCCGAGTCCCGGATATGAAAACACTTTTCAGTTCCGTGGATTCGAAGGCATTATTTAACTATTTGAAAGACATCGGTCTATTTTATAGACTCTGATGTCTTTTAACCAACCTTATCATTTTTGACGTTATATATATATCGCATATTCCATATCATCTATTCGTTATCTCTTTTATTATTTTAACCCTCTTTAATTATTTTTTTATTATCTACACATACAATGCGAATACTTTTAAAATGAACCATTTTATCTGATTTTATCTTCGCTATTCACATGTTTGTTAAAAAAGTAAAATAAATAAATAAATCACCATGGCCCTAAATGACCACAACCGTCGATGGGCCGTTAAACATAAACAAACAAACAAACCCATATCGATAACTCGGGTAGTGTTAACAAAACCACAAGGACCACTCAGGAGTATAACCAAAACTATCGACCTTCAATAAGGTTTAAAGGAGACTTGTCATTAGTCTTCATCAACCCGTAATGACTGAACCCAAAGACAGAAAGCAGTCCTTTTATAAAATATATTATAGGCGATGTTCTGATGCATAATTGTAACGAGAGGCGTTGTCCCGTGCATTTCGTCTTCTAGTGCAAAAATGAGTGGGTCAATTCATCGACAGTTAATTTGTCCATGCTGCCTTTTATCTCTGTCGTTTAAACATTGTAGTGTACAGATATAGACTTGACGGAGACGCTAATAAGTTAAATAGCTTAAAAAGGCTGATAAATGCCGTAATGGGGCGTGTGTTTTTATGAGAACGACTAGCTGACTTTATTTATTAGGACATATTATATGAATTAAGACGTTTTAGATAAAAGGTCAACACCCTGTTGAATTCTATAAAAATGCTGACTTTTCTATAACTGACGCATAACACCAGTTGTGGACGTCTGTTGTTTCTAGTGAAAAGATAGCCTCTTACTCACTATACTGTAAAAGCGAAATTTTCGCGTTTTGTTATGTTTGCGTTATGATTCTTTCGCATTGGCATTTATCCGTGATCAAAATATTATACAAATATATTTTCACTTGTAGATGTGTTTGCGCCTATTTACTCAACGCGAATAACCGCGAGAATTTCCAAACCGTGATTTTTTTTCCCACTTTTACAGTAAGTGCTGTATATTGGGACAGAAATGTAGAACAATAATCTTGATTATCATCTTAATGCCAATTGGGGCTCCAAGCCATCCACCAGATGATAAAAGAACCGTATCAAAACTTAAATCTTCATATCATTGTTATATAAAAAAACATAGGCAATCTGATATGCTTGGTAAAAGTGATCGATTGCTACCGTCAAAGTCCGTAAAGTTTGTAGGTCACAACCTATCTAAGACCCAGCTTTTATGGCTTAATTCATAGTAGATACTGAAATAATAATAATAGTAATATATAGAAAACAAAAACAAACAAATAAAGTGTACAGTCATAATATATATAAACCAAAAACAAAGTGTAAAAAAACATCATTCGAACACCAAATCGATGAATCTATGACAAAATATAGATAATAGCTTTCCATGGAAACCCTAGAAAACCACAAGAAAAATAAGACCAGACGTTCCGGAAGAGTAAGCGTCTTCTGCGTCATAGATGAATCCCACAATGTAAATATAGGCCGAATTTAGGTGGTGTCACGTCCTCAAAATGATAACCGGGGTAGTAATAAAAATACCACAAAAATGAACATAATCAAAAATTTCGATATTCATATTGCACAATGAAATAGAATATTTTCGGATGAAATCATGATGGCGACCGTAACACTTGCCAATTGAACTTGCCGATAGAAACGATGTTTTTTGCTCAGATCATATACCTACTACAGGTATCCATATAGTACATAAGCACTAGAAACACGAAATAATTAATCATTAATTTAACAATGTAGATGGAGAAAGTCAAACAAAGTTAACATTTTACTGTACCATATATCCATTTCGTCATCGGACTCCTAAGAGATACTAACGGTGAAAAGGATGAAACTTGCATGTCTGAAGTGATCCTAACCACGTGTAGAATACCGCATAATGTGAAAGGGATCTTAAACCCCTTCAAAACGTTACAAATATAAAACTTTTGGCTACAACAGAATAATAATTTAATAATACCTAACTAAATTGAGTTTTCATACAAATATAATATGTACCTCTATGGACAGAAGCATTTATTAATATTGATACCAAAAATGGAACTTTCGTAACGAGTGACTCCAAGCACTCCCAGGGGGCTAATTGTTGTTAAAACATGTTATGACAACCTTCATTTGTAAATTAATGTATTTATGAAAACAACCATTAACTTTTTTTCTAAATAAGTTATGCTAACGTGATACATGTTTGTCAGGCATGCACTTAATACCAACGACTCTGTCATGCTGGAGCACACTTACCGTGTGACAACATACGACAAACCCAGTTAGTATACCCTCCTTGAACAGAGATTTACGTACTGGCATCAGAACTAGCCATCAACAGCTCAATGACATAATAACTCAGTAACAGTTTAAAAGCAAGACCGTCCCATTACAAGATATATTAGCATGCCCTTGAACGTGAAAATTCGGATTTATAGCATGTGTCATATTTATGTTGTATAATAAACATATCAACTCGAAAATAACTATCAGCTAAAAGTACGTTTTACTTTCCGGACTAGTATCACATAGATAACTGTAGAAAGACAGAGAACACTTAAGCATCCTTGTCCCACCTTAGGAAAAATACTAGAGAGTTCCACTCTAGATGTTCGTATATACAGTATTTCTCCTTAATTTTGTTTTGGAAATAACAGTAGCGTTAAGTGGCTTATGGTACTAGCGTTGACCGAATAACTCCGTTGATTAGTGTGGCAGTTTAGCAATATAAAGTCCAGGGTTCGAATTCTGGTCTAGCCCCGCTAAATGTTTACATACAAAATACTGTTGTTGATTATGTTTTGTTTATTTCATCTTGTTTTTGTCATAAATGTCCCACAAGGTTTGTGCTCTTTTCAGAAATGATTATCAAAGCTATTTCCTATAGTCATGATGGAGAGAATCCGTTTCTAATGCTTAGTTTAAATTTTTAGTGACGGTGCAGGAATCCTTATAATTTGTATATTGTTTTCTCCTTATCAGACTTCATAATCATCTCGTGTCGAAAGTGAATGTCTTTTAGAGGTACGGGCTTCCATTATGAACGTTCATGTAATTTGAGCACCTGCCTCTATCGATTATACTTCATTATTAAATTAAAACCGTTTAAGTGACAAAACAATCGAAAGCTCTTACACCGCTTTCGGATTGAATTGAAAAAAAGCTTTATTCTCACTTACTACTTTCCCTTCAAAATTTAATGGGCAGAAATATGACGCTATCTAGAACATATATTACATATTGCCTGGCTCAGAGTGGCACCCATTTGTTTCAGCATTTTCGAGTACGTTCACGTTAAACTTTTATTGTGAATAATGATGTTAGTAAGAAATGAATGTTATATAAGTGATATAAGTATATAAGCTCGTTCAGTACCAAACTTCATCAAATTACCGATACATCAATTTTCGAAAATATTGACATATCAATAAGCGTTTCTTAAGCACATTCAAAAAGACAATACACATTTCTAAAGAAAAAGGTGAATTCTTTTTTCAGTTTGGTACGTGAAGATATGATAATTTGTATAAATATCGTTCCCATGCTCAAACCCAAATTCTATGCTTAAGCCCAATTTATTGTTACGATGATAATAAACGCCACATTTTGTCAATGATTTGGAAAAATTTCACAGAAACTAACAACCTAATATCGTTTTAAATGTTTACACTTTACATTTTGATGGCATAACATGATTTAAGTGGATTTCAGAAAAGTTGGTTCGAGTACGAATTATATGCTTGAGTATAAAAACGGTTTCATGAATACGGGCCCTAGTCTGCTATTGAAACTAGTCATCGTCTTAAAAAACTATCTTTGAAATATTTCAAAGTGTTTGTCAAACACAATGATATTTGACGGTAATTTATATATAATATTCTAAAACTTGCTTCTGGTACGAACCATACAGAACGAACTCACTACAATTAACTATTGGTGTCATACAGAATGTTTTCAATAAAATTTACTTCTGGTAAGAGCCAAACATAATGTTCTTACTACAATATACTTCTGGTAAGAGCCAAACATAATGTTCTTTCTACAGTATACTTCTGGTAAGAGCCAAACATAATGTTCTTACTACAATATACTTCTGGTAAGAGCCAAACATAATGTTCTTACTACAATTTACTCCTGGTGAGAGCCAAACAATGTTCTTATTACAATATACTTCTGGTAAGAGTCAAACATAATGTTCTTACTACAATTTACTCCTAGTAAGAGCCAAACGTAATGTTCTTACTACAATTTACTTCTGGTAAGAGCCAAACATAATGTTCTTACTACAATATACTTCTGGTAAGAGCCAAACATAATGTTCTTACTACAATATACTTCTGGTAAGAGCCAAACATAATGTTCTTACTACAATATACCCCTGGTAAGAGCCAAACATAATGTTCTTACTACAATTTACTCCTGGTAAGAGCCAAACATAATGTTCTTACTACAATATACTTCTGGTAAGAGCCAAACATAATGTTCTTACTACAATATACTTATGGTAAGAGCCAAACATAATGTTCTTACTACAATTTACTCCTTGTAAGAGCCAAACATAATGTTCTTATTACAATATACTTCTGGTAAGAGCCAAACATAATGTTCTTACTACAATATACTTCTGGTAAGAGCCAAACATAATGTTCTTACTACAATATACTTCTGATAAAAGCCATACAGAATGTTCTTACTACAATTTACTTCTGGTAAGAGCCATACATATCGTTCTTACAACAATTTACTTCTGGTAAGAGCCATACATATCGTTCTTACTACAATCTACTTCTGGTAAGAGCCATACATATCGTTCTTACTACAATTTACTTCTGGTAAGAGCCAAACATAATGTTCTTACTACAATTGAATTCTGGTAAGAGACATTCATAATGAATATTCTTTCTACAATTTACTTCTGGTAACAGTCATACATAATGTTTTCACATCAATTTACTTCTAGTAAGTGTAATACAAAATGTTCTTACTACAAGTAACTGGTTAGTGTCATACAAAATGTTCTTATTTCACGTTACGTCTTGTAAGTTTCATACAGAATAGTTCTACTACCATTTACTCTTGGTAAGAGCCATACAGTCGCCCTTAAATAACCCTCTTCGCTATCTATAGTGTTGCGTGTGAATTGCATTGACATCGCTAACGTGAAATATATTACCTTAAATACATTGAGAAGTTGATAGGCGTATATTTTAATACCAGTAATTTTACAGTGTGTTCTGGCGAGGAATATAATATGTATAACAGTATTACTATAATGGTATGTTTGCAATCAAGCAAGGTGTGTCAATTGTGTCTAACAATAGAAGTAGCTATAATGTATACAGCACGAGTAAATAAGGAGGATTGGATGTAATCAGTTTATGGAAGTGCTTCCCTATTACTGACAATAAAACGCCCAGCAATTCAATTTCGCATGTTTAACAAATGCCTCCATATAAATTCATGCAGTTGGTAATGGCATCAACGTTAAACAATGCGTGATTTATTACCAAATATACAGTCATTAAAAACGCATTAATCATTCCCCAGGGAAACTACACATGTTAATAATGACACGCCATAATTTGTAGAAAGTAGCCTGCCATACCTATCATTATAATTGATTGTATATATAACAGACTGTTTCTATGGTTACGCAGTCTATAGATTAACGCCACACAAGTTCACTTTGCAAATTAATAAAGCCAATTACTACATTTGGTATTATAATATTGATTTTCATTTACTTTCAGGGTGTTATTCATTCACAATTGTAGACCGACAGAATGTATGTTTTCGAAAATGAAAAAACATAATTTAATAAGACTTGATGGAGTGCCTTAAACTTGTGACACATACTGAAGGACAAATTATTATCTCCCTTCATTGATTACTGATGTTTTTCTATTCGGTGGAGGTAATTTTCAGTATTTCCATATGATACCTAAAACACTACATACAACGTTATTATGACATAATAGGGGAAATTATATATCGTGTCATTTTGAGCTTAACGCAAGAAGACATTATTTTAATATTGTCAGGTTTCCACAATTCTACAAAAAAAATACCAGAAACTTTTTAATAGTTTTGGGATTAAAATCAACATGCATTAGACAAAAAATCAAATTCCTTAGTACTGACATTTTTTGGGTGATTATCTTAAAACCTAATAACACTCCCCACAGATCAGGAAATGGAAATGACACAGAGAACATTTGGCCAGGGGTGGCTACTCATACACCGATGCACAGGTACAATACAAACCGAACCGATACCTTACAACATGTACATGGTCAAAACGACAATATCCTATATATATGAACCACCTGCAAAGACAGGTGTGCAATGATTAATTACCGGTGTGACGATGACACAGCATTGGCTATTCATAAAGATAAAATTCATATTTTCAAAATGCTTTGTAAATTCTGCTTAGTACTTGCATTCGATTGAGTGGTACAAACACAGACCGCTATATAACCATGTCTCCTACTGACTATCGCCGTTATAGTTAACTACTCACAGTCAACCCTTCACAGGTTTGTTATATGTTATTGCTATACCATTATCACGGCTATAGTTTCACTACTATATTTTAACTCTATCTCGGCAGTAGTTCAACTTTATCATGCCTCTGTTACAAAAATAGTTTGACTCTGTCTATTACAGATGTAGTTTGACTCTGTCACAGATATAGTTTGAATCTGTCATAGATATACTTTGACTCTGTCACAGATATAGTTTGACTCTGTTACAGATATAGTTTGACTCTGTCAAAGATATACTTTGACTCTGTCAAAGATATACTTTGACTCTGTCATAGATATAGTTTGACTCTGTCAAAGATATAGTTTGACTCTGTCTATTACAGATGTAGTTTGACTCTGTCACAGATATAGTTTGAATCTGTCATAGATATACTTTGACTCTGTCACAGATATAGTTTGACTCTGTTACAGATATAGTTTGACTCTGTCAAAGATATACTTTGACTCTGTCAAAGATATACTTTGACTCTGTCATAGATATAGTTTGACTCTGTCAAAGATATAGTTTGACTCTGTCACATATATAGTTTGACTCTGTTACAGATATACGTTGACTCTGTCACAGATATAGTTTGACTTTGTCACCTCTGACACAGGTAGTCACAAAAAATGATACAAGTAGTCACAATATGACACAGATAGTAACAACAGGATACAAGTAGTCACAACATGACACAGGTAATCACAATATAATATAGGTAATCACAAAATCACACAGGTAGTCACAATATGGGCACAGGTAGTCACAACATGACACAGGTAGACACAACATGACACAGGTAGACACAACATGACACAGGTAGACACAACATGACTCATGTAGTCACAATAAGTCACAATATGACACAGGTAGTCACACCATTACACATGTAGTCACAACATGACACGGGTAATCACAATATGATATACACATGTAGTCACAACATGACACAGGTAATCACAATATAATATAGGTAATCACAAAATAACACAGGCAATCACAATATAATATAGGAAATCACAAAATAACACAGGCAATCACAATATAATATAGGAAATCACAAAATAACACAGGGAATCACAATGAGACACAGGTAGTCACAATATGACACAGGTAATCATAATATGTTATAGGTAATCACAAAATGACACAGGTAATCACAATAAGGCACAGGCAGTCACAATATGACACAGGTTGTCACACAATGATATAGGTAGTCTTAATATGACACATGATACAGGTAGTCACAACATGACACAGGTTATCACAATATGACACAGGTAGTCACGCCTTGATATTGGTAGCCATACCATGACGTAGGTAGTCACAGTATGACCAATCGCTAGGCTGATACCTGTCCTTTGAAGATTACAAAGGAGAGACGCCCGACATAAAAGACTGTCATTTTTTACCGTTACGTGACCGCGAGATTCTTTTGGAGTACATCAAAGGATCGAACTAATCTTCTTGTCTCATCAACAAGGTGGCGCACACTGAGCCTTTAATTTTGCTATGACATATTCCAGGGTGCAGAGAGCGAAAGTGAGCGTAACCCCTGGATATCGAGGATGGGATATCGAGGATGTATCAGAAGTAGCTATTTTCCGTGTAGCGTTACAGATAAAGGGAGGCTACTCCGACTAGAAATTCGTATAACAAACTGACACACGGGTAGAAATATTATTTACACACATCAGATTATAAACGACCATTATTCTTTTTAAAGGACCTAAAACACGTGATATTTCTTAAAAACATGCGAAATGTCATTTGCTTATAGGAAAGAAAACAATCCAAAAAAAAAGGAATATCGGTGAACATTTTAACAATGATTATGATTAATGAAAAATGCTACTTCATAGTAAAATGCTCATTCATCATATAGAAATGATCTAGTAGTACTTATATATATATATACAATTCCTTTAAAGGGACTATTTCCAGCTATGTTAAATTTACATACGAGACTGTCCCCTCGTAACTTTCGTTTCAGAAGTGCTGCGAGATGTATAATGTTATGTTAACTTTTCTCAATCCATTATACATCTAAAGTTGTTACTTTGCATCACTCTACTAATCCTTTAAATGATTAATTAACCTCATTACAGCATAGGTGTCGAAAAATGGAATATCAGTCTGGAAGTATATTTCAGAAAATAATCATATTTTTTTCATCATTATACTTGGGAAAGAACATTTTCTTTCATGTGATGCTGAAATAATGAATTTATCATCCAGGATGTGAGGATAATCGAACATTTTGTAAAATAAATATTATGTAAAATACAGGACTTTTCATTCTTATTATTATTGTATACAAAAACTTTTCATGGTATAAAGACATGGTGTTCTGTCAAATAAGTATACAAAAAGTCAGTCCAAAAAAATGGTGGAAAGTATTCATTTCGCAAAACAAAGTACCCCAAAAGCCACTGCAAGGTTTATTTTAGGATTGCAACGAATTTCATTACCAAATACCTGTAATCAGGTGCATTGCTTTCTGGTGGACGCCAGGGAGGTGTCTTAATCCTTCACCTGTTAGATCACAAATAAAATAAGATTTGCTTCATTACGTCACGTGATTGATAAAGTTTTTGTTAACTGATTTTGAGACCAAATCCTTATCACTTTTAAGGGTTTGTTCTTATACATTTTGTTATTTTTGTATACATTTTATAATCAGCGTTTTGTTCTTACGTTGTTTTAGGGGATATTTCGTTCTCATTTAAAATTCATCTCATAATGAAGAGCAAATATATTGGTGAAGGTTGCCATCGTATTTTCGAGAAATCTCGTAAATATTAAGGTACAAGAAATGTAAAAAAGCACACAATATAAATGGCTTTTGGATATACTGACTAAAAGTGGCATAGATTGCTGAAAAAAAAATTTTGGATTTGTCCGAAGGGCTTTATCATGTGCCAAAAGAGAATACAAAAAAGAGTGTTTGGGAGATGAAAATAGTATTTTCCCTCTCTTAAGAATCAAGGGCCTGTTTTACGGATCCTGTTTACATAAAAAAAATGTTGTCTTTGTTTTAAACAATTTTAATTCGAATGGGGAAAAACCCACACTTTTGCCAAAACGTGCCAGGCATAAGTTAATTTTCACACACAAATTGTGGTGTGCTGAGTCATGTGGTGTATGCTCATTACATCTTATTGGCAATGACCTGAACCCATGTAAACAGGCTATCCTACAAGGAAGAGAGGCTTTGGTTTCTCAGTTATTAAGTATGTCGTCTGAAATAATTGATGACCTTTTATAAGTGTCGTATATCTTATCAAAGAATCAACAAGCCTTCATTCTCAATTGTTCTCTCTTAAATGACCCCGTCTGCAAAGGTTGGACAGATTGGTCCAAAGAACAGTTTTTCAAAATCCATTCGTACTTGGTTCCCTTTCTTTCTTCTTCAGTATATATCCAGACTACACAGAATGCTCTTTTACTGTTTTGGGTGATATCTCTTGGAATCAGTGTTCCGCTCTTTTTGGCATTTCCCAGTCTAGTATATCAAACCCTTTCATTCTGTAGTACAAGATTTGAATAAATCTATAGTTCCAGCGTTCCTTGGTCCCGACCATTTGAGTAGGGAACAGATACTTTCACACAATACTGTATTCTCAGAAACATTCTTTGGAGACAAGGGACTGCCATACTAGATTATACGTATATTTATATTTAAAAAAGTGCTGACCATTAGCTTCAGAGAATGTATTGCTGTGGCCAGAAGAAGCGTAATTATCTTAAATTCATTAGCATAGCTCTAACTGATGGACCATTCTCTGGAAGCCAAAGGGATGCAAGCATTACAAAAACATCATAGACAAGCTCAGATGGTTGGAGCAAGACGTCATTGTATTCGTTGATCGTGGTTTTAGAGATCTCCTGCCAATGTTAGAGGCATCTGGTATTAATACCAGTATGCATTCATTTTTGAAGCCTGGTCAGAGCCAATACTCTAATCTACAGGCAAACATTGGCAGGGTAGTTACTAAATCCCAATGGCTATAATTGAGGCAGTGCTAAAGATTGTGACTTGTTGTCTCAATAGGATACGGTACCAATTTATCAAAGATCACCGGAAACTGACAGAAAAGACAGAGAAGTCGCACAACAAAGGAATTTTTGAATTACAAAAACAAACTGTTTGGCTCAGAGGGTGAAAACAGAATCAGCTCTCTCCAAGATTGCAAAGTCAGAATTCGTAAAGATGGATATTCCTTCACTCACTTTTCCAGAGCTCAGATTGGATGATGGAGATTATGAAATATGGGTGTATCAGCAGTCTCAAGACCTCATCCGTTGTCAGATTCGTTCCAAGACACAAGAGTCAGACTAGATATAATGTTTGGATTCAGTACAGCACGACACAAAATGATAATAATCCGGTAAAAGATTACTACAGCCAATGGCAAGTTGGTCAAAGAACTATGGGAATTTGTGCTCTTACATTAAGTATACTTTATCATCGTGGCTATCATAGCAATCTTTCAAATCCAGAACAGTTGCACCTAAAGGCTAAGAGGTTCCGACAAAGCTTGAAATAATTTGTTTTCGTGTGAATCTAGAAACACCAGTTTCAAAACAAACTCAAAGCCTCGCATCATTTTCTCTACTTCTTTTTTACAATTTTCAATCAAAGTCGTTACGGCGTCAACAAGTCGAGTTCAAAAAGAACACGCCTACAAACCGAACGGTTGTTTCAGCGTGTCACTCACTGTATCTGGCTCGTCGATTGGTTGATAGAACGTTTGAGGTCGGTGTCGTCCTTGTAATCAAAAGCAGTGTACAACTTTGTATCTTTTTCGGAGACGTTGTTTGCGCGCTTTGTCAACTTACGATTACGCATACACGTATTTGGAAATGTAAAATGTACATTGCATGTACATGTTTCAAGCCATGTCTCATGACTTGAATATTTTGTTTGTTATGTACTTATCCACATTTTCGTGAACTATAATGGTATTTATGATTACAAGAGAGCAAAATGAAGAACATTACAAATGCTTGAAAGCTGCCCATACCGGCCGCTGCACTGAAAGGTAATATCATAGAACGGTGCAAGATGTAACGTTTACATGCAAATGTATACGTGTTAAATATATTTGTAAATGTTTCAAGCCACATACATATATATCTATATCAATTAATTGCCATATTAGACTGTTTCGTTGAGCATATCAACATGCTACTGCGTACACAGGGACTTGACACGTTCCTCTGACCCAGAGTGAAAAATAATACCTTTCATTCTGGGTCATAGGAATGTGTCAAGTCCCTGTGGGTGCGTATATGTATTCACAACATATACAACAGAACGAAATTGTAAGAATATGCAAAAAATGCATGATTTTTTTTTTTATACCAGCAGCATATATTTACCGGTATAAGTATTACCTGTCTTGATAAAAACTAAACAGTTTCAATTTTAATTGCAATATTTATTCAATATTGAATAAAAACTTAATAAAAACGAAAACAATTTGGTATAATTTTCCGGGGAATTATCTCCATGGATACGCTCCATCGAGAGTAACACTGCAGCTGCTTTTCGTGGGTACACAATTTACTATCGGCACACAGGTTATCTAACGTCACTGTACCCAAATCGGGACACTTTTTAGTTAAATAGCAATGTTCTTTATACAATACTATATACTATCAGTTCCAAAAATGTTTGTTCATTTTACTTAAAAAGATACTATCCACTTTACATTTTTATCACAATTTGATATTTAGGGCGCGTGGTTCTATAAAAAGAACGCGAAATACCATCAGAGTTACGTAGGCCGTTGAACCGGCGTTACTCTACCCTGGAAAGCACACTTCCGGTATTTTGGCGAATATTTGGGTATAAACGATCAATATCGGCAGAAAATATGCATAGTTGAAATATGTTAGAGTCAACAGGGTTTTGATTAAATTTCTTCTCCAAACTCTCATTAGTTTTGATAAAATAGACTTTTGAAAATGATACCCAAATAAATAGCGTCGCACGGTACGTAAATCAGGAAAGTCTTGTTTTCGTAATTATTCTTACCTTTAAATTGTTCAAGCTTAATACAGTTTAATTGTCATGACAATATTCTCAAATAAAACTGTATACATAAAAGTACTTCTTTGCATTGAATGACAGTTTCTTGGGCCGATTGCACACTTACTTATTATAAAATAAAATGTTATCGTTTTCGTGCACATCATTGTTATTATATAATTTACAAATATACTTAAGCAGGTATGAAAGTTATTTAACTGAATGAGTTGTCGAATCTTGCACCGTTCTATGATATTACCTTTTAGTGCAGAGGCCGGTATGGGCAGCTTTCAAGCATTTGTAATGTTCTTCATTTTGCTCTCTTGTAATCATAAATACCATTATAGTTCACGAAAATGTGGATAAGTACATAACAAACAAAACATTCAAGTCATGAGACATGGCTTGAAACATGTACATGCAATGTACATTTTACATTTCAATATACGTGTACGCGTAATCGTAAGTTGACAAAGCGCGCAATCAACAAGTCTCCGAAAACGATACAATGTTGTACACTGCTTTTGATTACAAGGACGACACCGACCTCAAACGTTCTATCAACCAATCGACGAGCCAGATACAGTGAGTGACACGCTGAAACTTTTTGAACACGACTTGTTGACGACGTAACGATTTTGATTGTTACAAAAAAAATATCTGTAAATGTCATCAGCTGTTAATAGGGCGTCTAACTTTAATAAATATATATAAACAAAGTAGCATACAAACACAATCTCTGAATTCCATTGGTATTGCAAGAAAGTTGTCTGAGAATCTGTTAACTGATTAGGCAATAGAATGAATGTTTCGGGGGCTATCTTGAAAAGGAATAAGCCAACGAACCTTTACTGAACATCTTCTATTACATATTCTGATTACATATTCATTCCGTCCAAACTGGAACAAATATTTTCTTCTTTTCTGTCAGTTTTCAGTCATATCCTCGGTATCCAGCGGTTACGCTCACTTTCGCTCTCTACACCCCTGGAATATTTCATAACAAAATTGAAGGCACGAAGATAGCTGTTTGATTGGTCTCAGGCAAACAAAACCTGACCAATCGCTAGGCTGATACTTGTCCTTTGAAGATTACAAAGGAGAGACGCCCGACTTCAAAGCGTGTCAGTTTTTACCGTTACGTGACCGCAAGATTCTTTTGATGTACATCAAAGGATCGAACTAGTCTTCTGGTCTAATCAACAAGGTGGCGCACACCGAGCCTTCAATACATGTATTCCAGGGGTGTAGAGAGCGAAAGTGAGCGTAACCCCTGGATATCGAGGATGGATGAGACAATACACATAGCCATGAATTCTGGTGTATTGACCGTGTGCTCATTTGATCTCTTCTTTGAATATGTTCCACCGCATATTTTGGATTAATCTTTTTGTCACTGGTAGTTCAGGACCTAGTCCATATATTATCGAAATATTTTTGGTATACAAAAGTTATAAGTAGAACACTTTTTTGTCTGGAAAATAGCATTACTTGAGATGGCTTCTGGCTGGTGATTTGTCTGTAAATATCTGATAACTCACCATAGCAAGGAATTTTATATATATACTGATGCATAGGATCCCTAGTTTTGGTTGCGTCATAAATGATGCTTTAGAGCATTGTTAGTTTGACAATATTCGTCTTTTGGAAAACAAATCCGACTTTTTCAGGTTTATGCTTCGACGGAGAACGAATCAAGCGCTCATTTGAATTTGAATTGGTGTTTCTGTTGAGAGAAGGTTTAGGTCTACACCTCACCAAAAGGTATCAAAGGAGGGGCCAATTTTGACCCCTTTCCTAATTTTCACAAGATTTACGGTCCTTGATTTTAATATATTTTATATACTATAGTATGCTGTCTTGGATATATCGAATTGCTTTTGGATTTGTTAATACATACTAGGCCTATGTATACATCCTTAACTGTATGCTCTGAAGGTGACATCTTGTATTTCGGTTAGAATGCAGGCGCGGATTTAGGGGGGGCGGGGGGGG
>NW_018408653.1:1510786-1542082 GCF_002113885.1 Mizuhopecten yessoensis
TCCCCCCCCCCCCCCCCCTTTTAGGAAATCCTGGATCCGCCCCTGGAATGCCACCCCCGATGATTATATAAATCATCAGGTGGCATGTTAACCGAAAGTCGATCTAAACCCCAAAAACATGTAAAATTACTCTGAACACCTCAGTTAAATTTAGGTCCAAATATAGCTGTAACAAATTCTCGGGTCTCTAGCTGTGTTACAAAGTAGTTCTTGGAGGCCATGCAGCAATCGTCAACATCAGGAGTTCCCCCAGGGAACCGTAATTGGGCCTCTTTGGTTTTTGGTCTTTATTACCTACCTTCCTGTAAAAATTAAGGTTCACCATTCCTCGACTGTTTACGAACCACTGCCAGCTATAACGAACGCTTCTCATATTTGTGGACTCTGCGCAAAAAGTGCGACAATATACATCAAGGAATTATACAATTGATATGAACGACTTGAAGTATTTTGCACACTGATTTAAACATATTTTATTTGCATCAAAATATACATTGGGATTGGGCACAAGTTTTCTAACTTAAATAAAGCCCTTCCCCAATAAGAGGTTACAAGATGACATATATATGTGTGCAAGGTTCTTTAGTTTACTAGTTTTTATTATTATCAATATATAATTAGCTTTCCAAAACCCTTTGAATCTCAACTGAAACTTAAACTGGGATCTCTTTCATAAATGAATCTTCTAAAACTAAAATTAATTATCTGTTCATTTTATTTTTAAACTATCAAAGTGAAATTAGAGTTGGTCTCGCAACTTTAGAAATTAGAACTCAGAAATTTTTACAACGCACATTGAGTCGTCACACTCAGTCCCAAATCCGACTAGAGCCGACCGCGCTGAAATCTTTGATATTTTGTCGTGATTTTACATTGCAAATGTAGTGTAATTCTTGACTCTCGTCACATCCCGGCATCAGCCGAGGTTAGCCGAATAAACCGAGAAGTGACGAATCATTTATTACGTACGCATTATTTGGCTACGTCATAGCAAGTCCCGATTTGATTGGCTCAAAATGCTCACACCTTCGAGAAAAAAGGTGAAGGTCGAGGAGTCATAATGGCTTCATTATTTTGAGAGTAGGTAGAAGAGAATGGCATTTTCAACCACCACTCGTCGTAACTTATTCAAATGTATGTGCCGAACGACAAATAGGAAAACACTGACAACTCAGGTTTGTAAATGGAATGTACTGATCTTGTGATTGAAACATTTGTTTACTTAAGTGTTGGTGTATCTGACACAGGTCTTCATTTGATCGCAATAACAACAGCTGATTCGAGCCTCAGTGTTGTCACGTTTTTTGAGTGAAACTTTTACAACTAGAATGTCCTCCTGCTATTAACCCATGTTTTAGTTGTTTCCAAGTTATATATGTTCGAGTCATTCCAGGCGTAATATACATATATGTCCTTCATGTACATACATGATACTACCGTTCCTGACCATGCCCATCCATCAAAGCAGATGCCGATGACAATAAAGGCATATACTCTCAGTAACAGTTACTGTAACATGTCAATGTTTTTTTTTGTGGGAACGAACCCGTCTATTGATGGATATCACTACATGTAGTTTCTGTAACACTTCAAAGTCTGATATTTGAATGACTGGCGCGGGAGAAAAGCAATGGCATGGTCAATATCTCGTTCCAGGCCTAATCGTACACATGTTTGTTCACGTGATGTTTTGATCGACATTTTTTGCATTTAAGGTAAACAACTTTATTACACCAAAGGAGTATATTACATTTGTAACGTTATGAAAGCAGTGTTACTTGTTTCTTTATAATTCTTTCATCAGACATTCACAATTTGTTACATATGTTACAATAAAAATTGTACTGTTGAATGAATAACAGGAGAACGAAAAGAAAATGATAATTTAGGTCCTAGGATTCTTGAAATTCGTTTTCAAGCCAGCAGTGATAAGAAAGTGCAGGGTCCATCATTGTATTTATAAAATTTAATTTTTTTAGTGATTTATATGATCATTAGTGTCTGGACACTTGAGTGGGTTTTTTTGCTTCACTACCGAGTAGTTTGGTTATCCAGCAGACATTGATTCCTGGAAACAAGACTCCAGCATTTTTATATCAAGCTCATCAACTGATATTGCTTCTTGGATGGCAATCTACTGTGCAGTTTGTCCATGTTTAGCATGTTGTATTTATAACCATATACTGAGAGTTACTCCAGTGTCAGTCTACTTCAAATGTTTTAAATGAAGGCAAATTTACTCTATTCATTCTAAGGAGGGAGTTTCTATATGCACAGTATACTTTCTTTGAAGGAGAATTGTCAAACATCTGTTTAAATGGACAGTACTTCTCTCCTATTGCAGACTTTTATAAAGAATAATTAAAAAAAAGGGTTTAAAACCAAATCATATCAATGTCATTTGAAGAATTGAATAGGTAATGTGAAGGAGTGTTTCAAGCATCACATTGACAAGAGTGAGTTTTTTACATATATTTTAAAATCAAAAGTTAATTTTACTGGGTTACGACTTCTGTTGAGGTGAAATTGTGATTTTATGGACCTAATGAGAGATACTAACCAAGACAAGTTTAATATCACTTTTCAGGTCTGTATATAAAAGCAGTACCACACATTCACAAAAATAAAGCTCCTTACTTGTTATGTTAGATATGAGATTAATTATAAAACAAGATACAGATAGAATGAAAAAAAATGTCAGAAGAAAAGAACTCCTTTTGGCAGAAAGTGTTTTGATGTTACAATGAATTGAAGTGACATTATGTAGAGAATATTAATCTACTGTTTCTAAAAATACAATGTAGGGAGATCAAATTCACATTCTGAAATGAGGACCCACATGTGATCATGTCTTTACCAATCAGATTTCAGGAAATGTATTCTTCATTACAGTTTTATTTTCATTTGGTACATAATATACAGTTCAGATGCACCTTAATGTTGTCTTTGTCTCAATTACAGACTGACATGTTAAAGTTTGGCTTCATGTTTGATATTGATGGTGTCATTGTCCGTGGGAAGAAGTTATTACCATATGTTAAAGAAGCATTCCAGTTACTTACAGACAGATACGGTAACTTCAGGGTCCCAGCTGTGTTTGTTACAAATGCTGGGAACACCCTCCGTCAAGACAAAGCAGAACAGCTCTCCGAATGGCTTGATGTCAAGGTAATAAAGTGTGATAGAAGTATGTGATGGTGCCCCAGTGACATGAATGCTCCTGGTGCTTAGGAAACTCTAGAACGAAAGTTTGCCTTTACTATAGATAAAAATTGCTGCAGTTACATTGCTGTATACCTGTATATATACATTTAAGTAATATGTATTGTATACATAATCAGTTTTTATAGGCAGCACTTCACATTTCGTATGTAGAGTGACTATACTGTTTTAAGAATTGTTTAACTTGAATCAAGTAAAAGTTAAAGACAAATTTAAAAGGGAGTTTGCTTGTTTAATCTTGTCTTTATAAATAAGAATAGAGATGGGGCAATGGTAACAGAGTTCAGGAGAGAACTGTTCCAGATATTTATAGCTTAGACTTCCAACAGTATTCCTACAGTTTATACATGTAAGACTTTTTGTTTCATAATCATATGATAATCCAAAACATTTCCATTGGTGCTTAAATGATATGGTATTAATTTCTAAGAGATCTTCTTCCAATTTTTATTGAAAAACAAAACTTGCAATCAACTAAAACCATAACTTGTGCTCCTTGAAATAAATATTGTATACTTCAATTTGTTATTTTGATATTGAACAGGTGAGTAGTGATCAAGTTGTGATGTCACACAGTCCTCTAAGGATGTTTCCAGAGTTTCACGATAAACATGTACTGGTGTCCGGACAAGGTCCTGTGGTGGAGATAGCACAGAATCTGGGATTCTCAAAAATCACAACGATAGACCAAATACGTCAAGTTTTCCCTAACTTAGACATGGTGGATCACAAGAGAAGGAGATCATCTGTAAGTTTTAGGATTTTCTTGGCCTGCATGTTGGTATCATTTATTATAGTTGACAAAATTGATCATTTAATAAAACCTAATTAATAGTTCAGATTAGTAAGAAAAAAATAACAGCTTCTAAGTTGTAAAGAATATGAAGTTTGAAAAACGTAAATATTTAAAAATTGTATGACTCACAAGCAAACAAGATCATCAGTAACATGTGAATAATTTGGAGCTCAGTATGGAAGAACTTGAATTGACAATCTACAGGAAATATGAGAAAAATGGCAGCTGCAACTTTGTAGCTGGTTAAAAAGGTTTTTGGTAAATGGTATATTTGTAATTTTGTTTTTTTCAGCCTAGAGAAGAAGACATGAGATTATTTCCACCGGTAGAAGGTAGGTATAAAAGTTATAGCTCACACATATAACTATTTATTGAACGGTAAATGTGATAACCCTGTTTCTTTATAATGGGGGGGGGGCGCTATCCAGTCCATAAACTGTCAATGGTCCTAAGTCCTTTGCATTATCAGTAACAAAAATTGACCTGTGCTATGTCCAAACTTTTGCCAATGTTGACCTTTAATGTATTGCTTGACTGTGTTGCTGTTCTCATTAAAATCCAGTTGCTGGCAAAAGTAGCCAGCTATTCATCAACTTTATACAAGCTTTTTTTTCAGAATACATATAGGTCAATATTATAGCATGTGAACAATCAACCGGCTATTCTGTACAAGTCAACTACCTATTTCTAAACTAAGTGAGATCATTATAGATTCAACATTCTTACCTCTCGGTCCATAATATTTTATGTTGGAAAAACAGACCAGTATTTTGTTGTTTAAAAACACAAGTGTTGGATCAAATTTGAAACAATTTGACTTAATTATTCTTCAGCGGTTATTCTGTTCGGTGAACCAGTGAGATGGGAGACCAATCTACAGATCATCATTGACGTTTTACTTACCAATGGTAAACCCATGTTTGCTCCTAGGGAGATTCCATACCCCCACCTACCTGTACTTGCCTGCAACATGGATCTACTATGGATGGCGGAGGCATGCATGCCCAGGTAATAATAAATTCAATAAAGTTTTGGGGTGTCAGAGTGTTGTATACTGTATAACATGAAAAGTTTGTTTTGTATAAACATTCATGGTTTTCATGGTCGCTATTGAACCAAGAAAATGAATACAACAAATTGGAATGATACACGTGTCTACTGTTTGTTAATAGAGGAGTACCACAAAAGTTTGTACCACGAAATAATCTAGATAGCTTCAAACCACGAAGGAAAGTACCCACGAACAGTCATGTAATATAGTATTTGGTAATGATTCTAACAATGGAAGGATGATGAAAGTAATTAACAAAAAGATTGTACTAAAATCACACATTTTAATGTGTTATTCAACTTTCTTTAAAAAATCTATTAAGTAAATATATCTGTTATCAAGAAAGCATTGACATTAGTTGCGTGATGAAATTGGGCACCATAAAAAACATGATCATATCCATGCAAAAATTGTCTGTTCTACCATTTGGTAAAACTAAAAGAAACCACTCTAAAAGATAATATGAAATCTTTGTTGTATTGAATGTAAATGTAAGGATTGAAATTGTCTAAAACATTTATCATGTTATGCAAAACTGTTCCTTTCAAATACATCTTGTGCAACTTGCGAAATGATTGAACAGAACATTTTTGCATACATTATATTCATACTTGTTAAATAGATGCAGTTAAATGTTTAAACAGATGATTAAACGTTTTGCTTTGTTTGTTTACTACAGGTTTGGACATGGCTGTTTCCTCACCTGTTTAGAACATCTATACATGGTGAGATTTCACAAAACTAAAATGTATTCTTTATATCTTGTTAATCCTGTAACTTATGTTTCAGGAGAAAATGTAAGGATTAATAGCTTTCCACATAAACAATCATTACTTTTGCTGAAAATGATTTCCATTTTAGCTTGCTATGGTGTATCATTCAGCGTTTGACTTTTGATTTTAAATACTATGACTTCTAGCTGTGATTTTCTAGTGTGGATTTGGGGCCTTATAAAGGCTCCTTCCCCCAGATAATTTTTGCTGTTTTTTCCCAAAATTAATACAAAAATATCTTTATTTTCTAAAATCATGCTTTTTTGTTGGTGATATTTTCCTTAAATCACAAGACACAGGCCCCTGTGGAAAGGATGAAGAAAATCACTGTTTCTAGTCAAAAATTCGAAATAAATGTGTTATAAAGCATTTCTGGTCAAAGGAATTACGATATTCTATTACATGAGTAGCTAACGACACCACGTGCACCCCCAACCCTATCAGGAGTGAAGAGTCATATATATTACAAATAACATTCATAATTCTGCTAGGTTTGTTTCTAGTTTGTATAACACATTTGTGTGAAAGTAACGTTTGATGCTCTCTCTTTTAGAAAATTACTGGTCGGGAATTAAAGTACACTGGATTGATAGGAAAACCAAGTGGAATCACATATCACCATGCCGACTCTATACTTTGGCACCAGGCCAAGAGCCTGGGAATACATCAACTAGACACACTGTATTGTATAGGGTAAGTCTTGATCAGGGGACAATGGGTTACCCTAAACTAACTTTTGTTTTCAGTCATCAAGTGAAATCTTATGATTTTTACTTTCATAGTACATGTACATATTTAGGGGAAGCTAATAATCAGGTACATTGTGTATGATACAATTTCTTAGTATCACACTTTCAGACAGACAAGACAGTTTTGTATTATCAATATGTATAGCAGACTTTGCTGAAAGAAATGACTTTGACCTACATTATGTTCTGTCAATATCATAATATTGTTTTATTTTCAAATCCAGCATCTGAAACAATATTACTTTATTTATATGCAGTTTATGTTTTCTTTAGGGATAATCCGGAGACAGATATCTATGGTGCTAACTTGTACAACAGATATATAGAGCGACGACAGGAGGAACAAAGGTTAAAGGTCAAAGTGAAGAACACAGCAGGTGGAGTTGCACACCTACAGGACATGGACACAGATGACGACATGGAAGGTCTGGTTCACTACTCGGAGGATTCTGAAACAGGGCGACATTTCGCGCGTAATTGTCATTCAATTCTGGTGTGTACGGGTGTGTATTGCTCCTCGCGGGATTATGTCACCTACGATTCTAGCCAATTGTCCAATCACAATCATCGCGACTTTGTTCTTGATCCAGAACTCAAACAACCCAAAATTGTGACAGCAAACGTGCATGAAGCTGTCAAATTTGTGCTGCAGAAAGAGGGTTTGTCTTGATCACTGCCTAACTATAGGTCACTTTACGTCTGCTCTCCACTGAAACGTTATCAATGTTGCTTTTAATGTGTGTATTGTTAATTCTTGTAAAAGAAAGTCGTGGGAGATTTGTTAAAATAATGTTGATTGTTTTGATTTAATATTTTTTTTCAATTTCAGTTACTTGATCGTGGTTATTCAATAGGTTATATGTTATGTCATACTCTAACAAAGAATTAATTATAATTTTATTGTTTGTACTTCTCTAGATCTGTTTAATTTGTAAAAATATTTTTTATTTATTACAAATATTGAGATTCTGAGGAATATATTTGTTACAGTAGGTCCATTCGTTTAAGCTTGATTGGATTGCCCAGTTTAAACCAATGACCAATCATGACTGAGATGAACAGAATGTTACATGGTCCTAGTACATATTGACCTCTACCTTAATCTTTGAGAGGGCCAAGTATAAAATATATGTTATTAACTAGCCACTGAATAACATTTTAAATAACTGCGTAAGCAATTTATTTGTTTTGTTTATTTTTATTTTACTGTTGAAATTTGTCTCATCCAACAAAGTGTGAAAGTTGCCAAGAATAAGTGTACTGTTCAAAGTGTTTCATGTATTAGAGTTATTCCCCTTTGTTGGAAAGGATGCAGAATAGTTTGACTGCTAATGTATTGTGAACAGAAATAAAGATGTCATGATAGAATTTTTGTATTCAAAGTAATACATACCTGGTATACATGCAGGAAGCAGAGAAATATAATGCACTGACTACCCTACATGATACAAATGTATGTTTAGTGAAAGTGTAGTTAAAAACCTTGGGGGAACCATTGAATTATTTTATTAGGTATAATTTTTGACAAGTTTTTAAACTCAAGTGACAATTCTTACCGGGGTACATGAGTGTGTGACTTGGTGATAAGGAAGAATTCCCTGGAAGCATATTTGTGATAATTGTATGATACTGTACTGGGAAGGGTAAAGATAAAGGCTACATTCGCGTTACCGGTTGAAACGGTACGTGTGGCGCAGAAATTTTCCACGATAAACGAACACACTTGGACCGTTCTATAAGCAGAGCTAAAAATGCACAGTTTCGGAGAATAAAAAACAATGTATCAAGAATATTATGCCCTTCTCTCACGCGTCCACTAAATTACATAACGTATCTTAAAAACTACATGTGACTTGACATTGTTTTAGAAAGAAATAACGCAAACTAGCAATATTCAGCAGTTTAGTTTCGGCCAGGTACGTCTGGACCCCTCAATCTACACGTACCAAATTTTCCTGAGGTCAGCCTCGGTCCAAATCTGTACCTGTCGTTTTCTTTACAGGTTCAACCGGTTCAACCGTTTCAACCGGATACGCGAATGTACCCAAAGTAACAAGCAGAGGTGCAATCTCTTAGTGTTAAAATGATATGACTATTGTAAGCAACATCAAACAAACAGAGGTCTCAGAACCAATCCAGAAATATAAAATACATTGCAATGCTTTTTTCCTGAACTTAACATTAAAATCAATGGATTAAATTTTAAACAGTCAAATATGAGGTTTTGCAGTGAAAATGAAGTTGATATTTTTCTACTGTGTTATTTTCACATTAAACTGACTAGTTAGAAAGCAGGGTTAAGCGTGAAAACTAACATACAATTGGCATTGTCAATGTGATCTTATAATAGCCTGATGTTTTCTTAGTGTGATGTTGCAATACAACATTCCTTGCCTCACCAGTTTTTGGCAAGAGATAGACTAACTGTTCAATGAAGTCCATGTCTTTATAAAGAAAAACAGAATAATCTTGGTTTTACGATGAGGAACATTGATATTTTTCACATGTGTGAATTATAAATATGTATGAAAAATCAGCTCATTTTGATAATGAAATCATTTGTACATTTATTTAAATTCTAAGTCACTTGTTTTTAATAAATTTCTAAGCAGAGGATGGTTTTTGTAAAGATGAAATTTTATTTAATGATTTTTAAGTAATGTTCTGTACTATAGAAATTATATCTTATACAGTGTATTATTATTATTATTCTATTCGTAAAAAGGATTTTCTAGTGATTCTGAACAAATTGCTACGAAGGGTATTTTTATAAATCTTCTTTTCATTCCATCTATCAGTATATCCACATACAGATCAAACTTTGTTTTCTTAGATACTCTGAAAAGGGGTGCCTGAATTTTTGCTTCGTATAAAATTGACTTTTAATAATATAACCTTCCAAATAATATGGAAAGGCATCTTTCAAGAATTGACAATGCATAACAGCACCAATAACTATTGAAGTGTGTATCTTTATGTGTGAGTTCTTAGATTCTGATATTACCTGATGATAAATGCATACAATTCTGATAACCTTGAGCTCATAATGACATTGATACAAATACATCAATAGGAAGAAAAAACATCTTTGACTGTGCCAAAATGGCATATATGTATGCTGTAATGGATGGAATAGCACCAAACATTACAGGATGATTCTTCAATTTTTGTAACAGTCAATTCAATAGATTAATATTCTGTGTAACATTCTACAAGATTTTTTTTCTCTGGCATTTATACTCTAAATGTTTTTATTACATAATTACCATGTTATTCAGTTAATACAGCTACAGATGTATGTATGTCATGTATTATGTGTATATAATAATACATATTACCATATTCAATGGTCATGTCATAGGACTTACCATTTCATAAAACGCTAATGAAATATTGAGTACTTATCACATACTTCTAGATTTTGGAAGTAAATGTTAACTTAATGAAATTAAACATCAAGAATGACCTTGAAAAGTATTCTGAATACAATGTATTCACAAAAAAATAGCAAATTCCTGTCGTTGTTTTACAAATTGTTGTGATAAATAATGTTGTCCTTGACCTTTGAACCTTAAAACATGCACTCATTTGAGTTATTGTCATACTTGACCTTCATGTTAAGTTGGATCAAAATCTGTTAAGAAATGAAATTTCTAGGATGATTGACACTAGAAACCCCTTTTTCGTACTTCCCCAGGGTGATCTCAGGTTTTACTGTATTCAAGCGCCAGTGAAGTCTTAGGTCTACAGCTAGCTCTAGTGGCATAGCTACCATGTGCAATGACTTGTGCAAAAATTGGATACTATTTGTGTTGTAAATGCTCGCATGATTGACCTTTAACCTAGGCCTGTTATACATATGTAGGTGCCCCATATGGTTGCCCTTAATCCTGTTAAAGGTGACCCTTGTAATTGACTTTTGTCCAATTACATGTTTCTAGGCTTCATGTTTCATAACTTGAGATTTTAGATATGATTTAGAAGAAATTTTCACTCTCCATCCTTTATGGCCTGTATTCACAAAGAGGTTAATATGCTCCATCACTCAGTTAATGAATGTGAAATTACCTTGAAATTTTTATATTATCTAATATGTCATAGATAATTTAATAGGTTAATGTAGCTGAGTTTATCATTCCAATATAATGTATATTCAATTTTTATCCAATCATAGAACTTGACAAGTGACAACAAAGATGATTTGAGCACCCACCCTGTTGGAGCATTAGAATGAGATTATAGATACAGGCCCAGTTCTAGTATGATTTATCATACAGTTCTGACAAAGAAAAGGAAACTTAACATGTATATTGTGTGTGTTGTAGTATCAGACATATTGGACCCTATGAGGTCCATAAATACCGGTAACTGAATTTAGTTAGAGGTCTAGTCTATAACAAGATGCATAGTCAGTTTTGATCATTTAAATGTTCATGGGTCTTTTTTGTTGTTGTCTCATGTGATCTTAATTCTTGTTTTACTGCGAGACACTTTAAGAATGAGATGTTAAGCATTGTATGTACAAATTTTTAGACCACACTGTATGTGTGTTGTCTTGGGATAGTGATGACATGAAACTTTCAATAGTTTCACGACGAATACTGTGTCTTACATTTCATTTCCATTTCAAATGGAACATTTTTGAGAAAATTACTAAGAGAAAATATATGGGTTTTGCATAACTTAATCAATTTCATACAATGTCATCTTTATTAATCTGATACTCTTCTGACACAGTAACTACCATGTCATAGTAAAAATCTATATATTATGCAACTTAAAACTATGATTTTAGCTTTGTAGTTATTTTTGTATTAATTAAATAAGTTTGTAGTTTCAGAAATGTATCGCTCCCTTTTAAGATTTATCGGTGCTTTATGCTGAAGTATAGGTAGCACACTTCTTTGGCTGGTGGTCTAACTTGTGGACATCATCATATGATACAGTAGTACATATTACAAAACCTTCTTCACCCAAATTATGATAATCAGGAGCTTTCATCAACATTTAAGAAAAAGTAGCATTTATTGTCGGACATATTAGCTAAAGATATTTTTTTCCATGCATTTTTTGGGTTAAGATACCCTGGAAAAAATCATTCATGTTATCAGAGTTTAAGGAATTGCTCATGGATAATTTTTCCATGTATTTTTTGGGTTTAGATACCCTGGAAAAAATCATTCATGTTATCAGAGTTTAAGGAATTGCTCATGGATAATTTTTCCATGTATTTTTTGGGTTTAGATACCCTGGAAAAAATCATTCATGTTATCAGAGTTTAAGGAATTGCTCATGTCACGCATGTCTATAGTGCTATATACAGATACAGGGGCTGTGGAGTTGTACAAGCCTAGCTTCTCTGGAACCTTCATTGTTCCTCTCCTCGTTTGTTCTCCCCTGTGTATGTGGTATTGTGTGTATTTAAGTGATCACATTATGTAATAATGAACGAAAACATACTCCAAAGAATGCATTGATATTAAATTGGTCCAGTTTGCAGTATTCTTACTATGGTTAAATACATGTACCTGGTACATGTATATGGAAAGCAACTTGATCTTGCAGTCTGAAATAATATTTTCTTACAACAATTAGCATGAGATCAGTATTTATTAAAATCGTGTTACTGTAATATTTGCATGTAAGTTATTGTAAAGTTTCAAAATCTAGAACCCAGAGGCATCACAAATTACTTTTTTCCTATACAAGATGCATGTATCTTGTAATGCAAGATTGCGATACATTCAAAATGCCAAATACCAAATTGAAGATTTATTTTATCACATGACTTCAGAATTAATGCAAATATTTGCCAAAAACGTGTTTTTCTGTGATCACTGTCAAGTCTTAAGCATTACTGTATTGAGATAATGTGGTCAATACAATATAAACGTCATTATGACATCACAATGAATATGGATGCTACACAAGGTAATACACAGATATGACTCGAAGGTAGTCACTGCATCACATGATAGTCATGTGATCATACTCAACATGTGCATTGACAGTTATTGAGAATTACAAGAGATAAAAGCGATTATCATGAGGGGAGGTAATTATATATATAAACATCATTAACAAAACAATTTTTTCATGAAAATATAATTATCAAGCATTTTTCTCTGACAGAACACTCACTGTTCTAGGGTTTTCATGAAATATTATATTCTTGAATATACACCCAAGTATTAGGTAGCTAATTTGAAGTGTCAACTTTAAGACGCTGTTAAGTTAAACATCTCCTATGCATCCTAAGTAAGTTTGCTTTTCAACAGAATCTTCATGGTTCAAGAAAGTGTATTTGTTTTAATTTTGAGAGACATGCTTAGTGGAAGTGTTAATTGACGTGATTGTTATTGTTACGGTATACTACCCATGTAATGGTAAAACCCTATAGTTACACTCCTCAATATAAGGACGTGATCGTATTAGATCCTGTCCCGTCTTTGTTTATTTTCTATACATTGGGTGTTGTCTTTATGAGATCACATTCATAGTTGTTACTATGTATACTTTTAATAGTCTGACACCATGAGTGAGCAAGCAAGACTGTATTTTTACGATATTAAAATTCGTTTTAAGTTATGTACTTTTGACTCGTGTTGATTTTTTCCCCTGTCAACTGTTACAACTTGAACCTAGCTGTTTTATGGTCCAACTGTTAATGTACTATTACATTCAGAACACTTCGGTTTCCTAAAAAATATCTAAAATATAACTGGTTGTGATGAGTGTATTCAGAGCCTCCTAAAGAAATATTGTCACCAAAGTCCAAACTATGATGCCATGCAAAACTCTCACTAATTAATGTTAGCTTTAAATATTGTGATGAGAAAATAACTTATATAGCAGAACCTTCATCAGTGATTGTATGGACACCTGAATTGATTTCAAAGTAAGTCGGAGCTGGAAAAGTTTGGGTCAGAGTTTTTAGGATTGGGTTAGACGTCAGATGTAGGTCTCAGTGATTATATATTTTGCATACCTAGGATATTTGTACATTGTACAACTCTTCGTCTTTCCTTCATATACCCACATGCAAAGTTTGATCATACTTTTAGTTTGTTTGTGCTTTACGTCCTATTAACAGCAATGATCATTGAAGGATGTGGTACTGGAGGAAAGCCGGAGTTCCCAGAGAAAAACCACCGACCTACGGCCAGTACCAGTGACTGCCCCGAGTAGGTCTTTAACCTGCGACCCAGAGTGGAGGGCTAGTGGTAGCAGAATGTCAGACGCCTAAACCACTTGGCCACAGCGGCCCCAAACTTATCCTGATGACAATACAGGAAATAGTGTACCAGAGATGCCCTGTAAACAATATTTCCTTAAATAGGTNTTGGGGCCCCGCCCTGGCCCCAGGGGTTGGGGTAGGAATCCCAATTTTACAATTTTGAAGCCTCATCTACCAAGGATGATTCTGACCAAGTTTGAAAAAAATCCATCCACTGGTTCTTGAGAAGAAGTTGAAAATGTAAAAGTTTACGCACGACGCACGATGCACGACGGACGACGACGGACGAAAAGCAATTAGAATAGGTCACTTGAGCAAAGCTCAGGTGACCTAAAAATAATTTGGTCAGGAAAGAAATGCAATGTATTGGATAGTTGTCGTAATTATTACTTTGTCATTGAGGAAATCCATACAATGTAACCTGTCTAAACCAGATAATGCCTGAAACTGGGATAATTTACTAGTTTATACAGGGTCCAAATATTACAGGTTTATGCAGGGTCAAGATGTTACTCGGTGATAGTAAATATTAACACTTTGAACATACAATGTACAATGCATATTTTTAAACAAATAAATCATTTTAAAGAGAAAATAGTGCAACTGTTTTTAAAAAATCTGTAAAGACAGGGATCTGGATTACACAGGAGCCAGTTTTGACAGGTTATACTGTTAAGTAACTCTGTTTATTGATTTCAAACTGTAGATCAGAAAATTATTTTCTAACACAGGATGTACACGTATTAAGGTTTTCATCACATATTACCTAAGGCAAAAAAACAATAGCCATTTCTTTCAAAATAGTTTCAATTTAAGCACTTGATTTACACATTATTCTTTATAAACATTTATATACAGAAATGTACAAAACATCTGGCAGATCCTCCAATTTACAAGACAAATAGAATCAATTTTATCCAACAATCAAAATCACATATACACTTCTCACTGAAACCTGACTTACTGACACCTAACAAACCTGACAACCTGTAGTACATTCTAAGCGACTGTAAGTCCTCAAATTACCATTTTTTATCGTGACTCTACCAACGCATNGGTAGCAGAATGTCAGACGCCTTAACCACTTGGCCACAGCGGCCCCAAACTTATCCTGATGATAATACAGGAAATAGTGTACCAGAGATGCCCTGTAAACAATATGTCCTTAAATAGGTCATAGTCAACATAGGTGACTCTGACCTAGTTTTTTATGTGACTGTGTTTTCTTGATGTAACCATATACCAAGTTCAATGATCACTGTTGGAGAAATGGAAAGTGGACAAGCATATGGCAAACACTATATGTGCTCTTTGTTGTCTGCACAACAAATTTGGTCAGGAAAAGGAAAGAAATAATTTGGTCAGGAAAAGGAAAGAAATAATTTGGTCAGGAAAGAAATGCAGTGTATTGGATAGTTGTCGTAATTATTACTTTGTCATTGAGGAAATCAATACAATGTAACCTGTCTAAACCAGATAATGCCTGAAACTTGGATAATTTACCAGTTTATACAGGGTCCAAATATTACAGGTTTATGCAGGGTCAAGATGTTACTCTGTGATAGTAAATATTAACACTTTGAACATACAATGCTTATTTTTTAACAAATATATCATTTTAAAGAGAAAATTGGGACTGTTTTTAAAAAGTCTGTAAAGACAGGGATCATGATTACACAGGAGCCAGTTTTGACAGGTTTTACTGTTAAGTAACTCTGTTTATTGATTTCAAACTGTAGATCAGAAAATTATTTTCTTACACAGGATGTACACGTATTAAGTTTTTCATCACATAATACCTAAGGCAAAAAAACAATAGCCATTTCTTACAAAATAGTTTCAATTTATTTCAAGCACTTGAATTACACATTATTTTTTATAAACATTTATATACAGAAATGTGCAAAACATCTGGCAGCATCCTCCAATTTACAAGTCAAATAGAATCAATTTTATCTCACAATCAAAATCACATATACATTTTTCAGTGAAACCTGACTTACTGACACCTTGTTTTACAGACACCGAACAAACCTGACAACCTGTAGTACATTCTAAGCGACTGTAAGCCCCCAAATTATCAGTTTTTATTCGAGACTCGACCAACACCTGTCATGAGTGATCAGACATTTGAGTCCCACTTTAAATCTGTGAAGACAGGTTTTACTGTACAAACAACAGATACACCCATCATCTTACAATTATAATGCCTAGTCCAAGTTTCATACAATATTAAAAAAATAAATAAAAAAAAATGCTTTACTATGAATGTCTAGAAATGTCCTTGAGTAACCAAACATTCTTGAAATGGGAGCCCTGTCCTTGATTTCTGGCAGCCTAAAAACTTGATGTAAATTTTCATTTGATAATATATCATGTTGTGAATGATATTGAATTTTAGGATAAATTCAAAACAAAGCAAAGAGTAAAAAGACCATTATTTAGATTTGAAAAGGCACTTGTGATCAGTGGTTATCATGCTGTTAATATCACACTAACTTCACTGCGACATCTGTCAGATTTTACCCCTATACAGTATTAATCTATTAAACTTTTACTCAAGAGTATTGCTAGAGTTTTAGGTGCATAGACATACACTGAGACCAGATGTGTCGTTGATAATCAGTTGACAAGAGTGTCGGACGTTTAGATTTGGGTAACTCTTGTGGCACTGTTACTATCGTGGTATGATGTAGCTGTGATTTTAACACAAATGTGTACATATCATTAATACATTAACACAAATGTGTACATATCATTAATACATTAACACAAATACTATATGTTTTGTACAAACATACAAACTTTTTGATGAATTTTATACATACCACAGCTCACAAACATACAAACACCTATACCTATATACAGAACAGTACAAATTATGAAACAGCACATGCCAGCTCACTAACTTACAAATACTTGGATATATATTTTGTACATACCAATTCAAACACACTATGATAGTACATACCAGTTCACTTACATACACACACTTGTGTGTTATTCCAGCTCACTTACATACAAATATTTGGGTGTTATTCCAGCTCACTTACATACAAATATTTGTGTGTTATTCCAGCTCACTAACATACACACACTTGTGTGTTATTCCAGCTCACTTACATACAAATATTTGGGTGTTATTCAAGCTCACTTACATACAAATAGTTGGGTGTTATTCCAGCTCACTAACATAAATCTTTAAGTACACAATCACACTAACTACAGACATATCATATAAGACTTCTGTGCTCATTGTATTCTGGCCATAAATTACTACAGTTCTCTGTCGTATAACTACACCACTTTATTATGTTTTTACATTTCATTTAACACTTTCCTTCTTAAAACCAATTTTCATTTGCCTTTTAAATGATAAATAATAATTTATTCAAACTCCAAATGACCTTATTCATAGTATCTGCAGAAAATCGATTCTGATTCTGATTCATTCTCACAACTTCTGTAAGAGACATTGAAACATGGAACAAAGACACAATCTGGTTGCTGGGGGTGTTTTCATGTTTTCAAAAAGTAAATACATCCATCAGATTCTTAAAAAAATTGCAGAGTATATTTATTACCATTGAAGTTAAAATTCAGTAAAAGGTGACAACTTTGTTGTTTACGAGTGGGAGGAACCTGTAGGTTTTTAGCAGACATTAATGAGCTAAAGAAGTCGTACAAGAACAGTGTGTCTGTAGTAACCCTCACACAAACTCACCACTCCCAACCCCTACTATAAGCCCATCATCTCTTTAGATTCACCCTCTTCTGTTTGCAGTGATTCACTGGCATATCTTTGTAAAAGCTCCAGCTTTTTTCTTTGGACAAGGGCTTCTTCAATCTAAATGGAATTCAAGACATTATAAATACATGTAATTACATGTTTGAAAAGAGATGTAATGATGATGGTCTAGTTAATAAGAATCTAGACATACATAAGTTGTGTCAGCAAGCCTTAATACCCAAAACATTTATAGTCAGCAGCATACAATAGCATCCTTTACAGAACCTTGTAAAATAATAATTATCATAATAATAATAATAATAGTATACAATATTTGATATAGCACCCTATCTAGCTAACATAAGCCACTCTAAAGCGCTTTACAGTACATAGACAATTAGCATATACATAAATCAATACAATTTTGAGGAGTTTGCAGGAGCTGCCTTATCAGGCGCTACCTAATAGTCCTATGCCACCTGGCTAATATCTCCCTATGTGTGTATGCCTGTGTGTGTGCTGGAGATGTAATGTGTTCTGTTTGTAGTGGGACTGTGCTTCCAACGGCATAATTTATAGAGCCATCTCACTTGAATGCTACAGCACAAAGACCATAACATCCACCCCAGACCAATTTATACTCCACCTGTTTTGCTGGAGTTGTGTAGGCAGGAGAAAAACACTTTCTCTGAATACCCATGCATATGACAACTTCAGGGATCGAACCCTGGCCACCTGCGTGGAAGGCCGGAGTGTAAACCACTCGACCAATCTGCCCATAATAATACTACTGTATACCAGGAAATCTTCACTGCAGTTTAACTTTTCGCCTTTTTCACCCTCAGTAACCAGGGGGAACTTATCATTACAGCAAATATAAGTAAGCAGAATAATTAGCATAGAAATTAAATGTGAAAGACGAAATTAACACTTTTCAAAAATTGATTTCAAGTGTGAAGGGGGGAATTTCCAGGTGTACAGTATCTTCATCTTTAGTAGACTTTAGATTACATTAGCCTAAAATGATCGACCATATCTAAATGTGATATCTTTCAATTTTTTTCGTACTATAATACATTAGGACCATGGACTATGCCTTATAAACTACCAACCATTTTGGCATAGTACATTGTATATGCAAAATAAACACAATGAGTGAATGAGTGTATAGACGATTACCTCTTTTTGTGATGGTACGGGAACGTGTGCTATAAAATGTTGATTCTCCTCCTCAGCTTTCGATGTCTCAATTTCATCTTCTTCAATCTTCAAAAAAATATCAAAAACTCTTTTAGATCATATGGGAATAACAAACATGGTTCATACTCGATAGGCATAGGAAAAAATCACCACTTTACTAATATTTCTTCTAAACTCAGGACAACATCAAGTTTTTTTTTCTTGTGTGTTGACACACTTTAAAGAAACTCAACAAGTATTTTGTATGCATAACCAGTATTATATCTTCTGTCCTATGTGTTGACAAAATATGTATTTTGTCCTGTGTGTTGACATATCATATATATCGTTCTGTGTGTTGACATATTATATCAATTGTTCTGTGTGTAAACATAGTATATATATTGTTCCGTGTGTGAACATATTATATATTTTGTCCTCTGTGTTGACATATATTTATATTGTTCTGTGTGTTGACATATTATATATTCTGTCCTATGTGTTGTCATATTATATATGTTGTTCTGTGTGTTGACATATATATATATTGTTCTGTGTGTAAACATATATATTCTGTCCTATGTGTTGACAAAATATATGTATTTTGCGCTTTGTGTTGACATTTTACATATTTTGTCCCGTGTGTTTACACATTATTACATATTTTGACAGATACCACATATGTATGGGTATATTACAGGAGGTCTGTGTGACATATATATGCTTGGGTTGTACCTCCTCTTGCTGGTACAGGACTGGCTCCTCTTCCTCTTCCTCCTCCTGATCAACCTGGCTACCCTGGGCCCGTGCCTCCTGTTGTTCTTTCCATTCCCTTACTGCCTGGGTGATGGCTATAGTATGGAGAAGAAATGTGTTTTGACCGAAGCTAATTTGGTAAATAATACAATTGAATTTGAGATTATTATGAAAAAAATATCAGCTCCAATATAATTGTGAAAAGTAGCTGAAACCAAACATATTTTCCTGTTAATCAGAGAAAAGAGTTATAGTTAATTGAAAGATGTTGCAATTATTGATTAAGACATAAGCAATGTACATATTAGCTGTTACCTTTTTTCGCAAAGACAAAATCTTCAAGGACAAGTAGAAATACTTTGTGAATAATTAGTTTGAAGAAAGATGAAAAAACAAAAAAATATTCTTGGAATTGACTGATTTAATTAAGTTACAGTAGTGAATACATTACACATATTTATACATATATATATATATGCTTGTGATCAAAACCCATAACTACGGATGTAAAACATTACCATCAACCAATTTATTATCTAGAAGATTCATACCTATATCTTACAACAGAAGTTATCTCTTTTGTATTTTAAGATAGAAATACACATCCAAAATTCAGAACAGGAAAAGAGAAAGTGATTTTCTAGATGGCTACCATGGTGGCCATTTTTAATCTGAATAACTTGTACCTTTACGACTAGCTGGCGAGTAGCTTATGGTTAATTGTACCCTAAAAACCAGTTAAATAACAGCTTTAATACTGCTTTAAATTCAGGCATAATATCACCGGGTGACAAAGGGTGGTGTTTAGGATCCATTTGGTCTACCAATCAAAAGGGGAGTCCCTACACACAAACCTTCTTTTTCTACTTCCTGTTCTATAGGTACGATAATGCCATCATCTTCGTCTCTGTAACCATAGTAATCAGCGTCAATGTCCTTCATCATCTCTGCTCGTGTTTTCCGTACCATTGGAGGTGCTAGTAATAAAGAGCTAACTTAAATATAGACGTCTCTTTTAAAATTAACTTTAATCTTGTAAGAAAATAATTAGAAAGTTAATTTACTCCAGATCCAGATATAAATGCTGCTATGTAGTAGTCCGTCTTTGCGTATTGCAGAGTTATCTTCTCTTGGGAGCAGGTATTGATTGTTACGTCATTGGTTTGTGTGAGAAAATTACGTTGTTTTTTTCAAAAATTGATGACGTTACTCTCACAAACAAGTGACGTAACAACCAATACCTGCTCCCAAGAGAGGATAACTCTGCAATATGCAAAGACGGAATAGCATACCAAACATAATGGCTTGAAGACTAGTTAACTCATAGAATTCTTATAGCAGTTTAATCTGAATAGCTTCAGTGGTAACATATACTTATTTTCAAGAAGAAAATAATTGGTGTCAGTCAGAAATTAGCAAATATTCACTTTTATCTATTTTTTTCTCTCTCACAAATTTGAGCAAAATGGAGAGCATGTTGGAAAATGACCGTCATTACTTAACACTGTTCAAATAAAACACAAGGTCTCGTAATAAGATTTAAAATGGAGCAACATACGTTCTTGTTCAAACAATTCTTTGACACCAGGAAGTTCCTTTGCAGCTCCAAAGTATCTGAAATAACCACAAAGTAGGAAAGCAGGTTATATTAGCGCTTCAGCTTATAAAAAGGCTTCTAGTTACCCGGTATGCTAATTAATAAAGACCTCAGTTATACTAAGTGCCTTTGGCTATACTAAGAGCCATAGTTTATCTTATTAGGGCCTTGGCTATACTAAGAGCCATAGTTTATCTTATTAGGACCTTGGTTATACTCAGAGCCATAGTTTATCTTATTAGGACCTTGGTTACCAGGTATACTAAGGGCCATAGTTTATACCATGGGCCTAGGTTTTACTTAAGTTCACTGGTTATACTGTGGGCCTGGGTTACATTTAGGGCCTCTGGTTACCGGGTATACTAAGGGCCATAGTTAATACTATAAGCCTGGGTTATACACTAAGGTCCTCTGGTTGTACTTGCATTCCTTGATTTATACTAAGGGCCTGGAAATTCTTAATACCAGTATCTTTGAACAACAATTGACAGTAGGGAAAAATAGGTTAAAATAGGAATATACGAGACAGATTTTCTATTGGGAATCCACTTTGACAAACCCAACAAACACCAGGCAAAATCCCTGATAACTTACTTGTATCCCCTGTTTCCTGGTGCTTCTTTTCCTTCTTGATCCAACATTTTTGGTCCAATTTTCTATAAATAAAATAATTCCATTCAAATCAGACTTTTTCTCTCCCCTATTCTTGGCTATAATAGTGTAATAGGACCTTCAAATAATTATGTGATGTCATATGCAAATCTGTGATTGCTTTCTTAATGGGTTGTGGTATAGAGAACATCAAATTCATCCAACTCTCCTTATGCAATTGTGAAATTCCAAAAAGACACTTGATAAACCTTGTGTCCCTTTAAAATTTGTAAATTTCTGTGTTAAATATTGTACTCTCTTTTCTTCAATGAAAAAAAAGAATCTCCAAGTGACGTAACAACCAATACTTGCTGGTAAAGCCAAAACAAAAACTTTGCTGGTAAAATTGTTACAAAGTGTACATACTCGATAGTCTGGTCCATTGAGATCCTTGATGTGGTCTTCCCAGTGGCCCTTCTCTCGTAACAACTTGTTAATTTCATCATTGAGATCTCGTAGTCGGAACTCACCAAGACCAGCTTGATTAAAATATCAAAAATAAAATTACACATTATTCCTCAATATTATTAGCTGTTCTTTCAAAAAAAATATCTAAACAGTTTTTGTTCAAATAATTTTTAAATAATTTAACTATCATTACCGGGTAATTGATGGTGTAAAATTTTACAACTGTACAATTTGCTTTTCAAATAAAAACAAAATTAGGGGATAGTACGTTGTTTCGAGTGTCTATACAAATTGATGACGTTACTCTCACAAACAAGTGACGTAACAACCAATACTTGCTGGTTAAACCAAATTTCATGTTCTAATCGCCAGTATAGACACGAAAAACAACGTACTATCCCCATTCTAACACACCTTAACAAATATAATACGCTAATATGTTTACAAACATTGTATTTCCTTGTACGAAAGTACTTTGCGAGCTGAACTGGCGACGTGTCATTCTGCAGCGGACTGACCAATCGGAAAGAAGCTTTCAAAAGTCGGTCATTTAGCCCCGCCCATACTGGCGAGAGCTCGATCTGTATGTTGACGAGGCGGAATATTTGGATTGTTCGTGAACGTCCTATTACCAAAGTTTATACGACACATTCGGTTTACTATTGAACAAGTTCATACATGTCAGTATGCATACCAATCTGTGCTTATCGACAAAATCGGTGATTATTTGTATAGATTTGTGAATAGTTTTGTGTAAATGCATACGACACATGTGAAATGTTTCATTTGATTTCGGATCTAAATAAATGCCTTCACACGGATGGAACGAACGTTTCAGTAATAAATGGAGGTGTGTACTTTTTACTTTTCAATTCATTCAACAAATACATTTCATCGGTCGTTTCTGTTCTGTTGCCTTCTAGCCGTATTAGCGGGATTTCGCTAAGAGGCGAACTTGACGCCATATTGTTTTGGTTTGAAACGGGGCGTGGCTTAAGTGCGATGGGAGGAGCTTAACACGATTGATCATGATTCTATCGCAGATTAGAACATGGTCCGTATCCAATCAAAACACGCGTTGCAAACGAATCGTGTTAGAATAATTCTTAGAGCATAAAATATGTTACCAGTATCAATAAAGCAACATTAAAATCTTGAAAAGTGAAAAAAATAATAATGGGAAAGACTTTTTTTTTTGAATTGTGATCACTATCATTACCATTTTGAATTTGAGCAACTTTTCGTGAAACTTCTCCAATAATTTGTCTTCTGTATTTTTCAGCTTTCCTTAAATCATTACATTCTGAAGCTATGTATGGCCGTCTCTCCTGAAAGATACAAATACATGCATATAATGAAAATAACATTTTCCCCCAAATAAATAGTTTTAATTCAAAGCTTACAGTATCTAATCTTCACAAGTTTATTAAAAATATGATGACTGTCATGAATTTCTATGGTAATGAATAAAAGTAATATTCGGTGAGTAGCATAAGGTAAGTATTTGTAGGTAAAGGGAGATAATTTGGTAGAGTCATTTTAAGACATTTTGAGTGGCCAGTTTTTAGGAAAGAAAATTTGATAGTCATAGTAAGTCAGTCATTTATAGGTAGACTTTGAGATATTTTGGTCCCTTTCACATATCCGGCTCAACTGTTTCAACCAGCTGAACCTTAAAAGGAAACGACAGGCTCAGATCTTAACTACAGCTGAACTCAGGACTTTGAAACTGTACATTTTAAGCTCTGCCTAAAACTTTGGCACAGTTCCAGCATAGGTGTTTATGTTTATCATGGAATATTTTTGTGTACCTTAAACCATTTCAACCCTGATAAATATGCGCTTCAACCTTAGGTAGCCTTGATAAGGGGAGATAATTTGGTAATGTTTTACTGATGTTTTACCTGTTCCTTGTTATCACCAATATGAGCTGCCCGCCATCTGGCTAAAGTTGTCCTGTAATAAAAATAAAAAAGGATTCAATCATGTTTCATTTATATATATGCTGTTAACTTAGGGACAATTATACTTTCTTTATAGTCATGTGTAAATCATCTGTCAATACAATACTGACATCTTAAATGTAGGTACTAACTAAATATAATGCAAATTTTCTGTAGTCCTCTTTCTTAAAATAATAAATTGATAAATGACAGAAAGTTTTTTCAGATTGTTTTTGTCATCCATGTAAACAATTATCTCTTTTTCATTTCATCATGCATTTATGACATCATATTATTGTTATTATTAACATGATAATGGTTGTTATTTGCAAAATATTAAGTGAACTGTGTTACTTTGAGTGGATTTGGATGAGTTGTTAACTCTGAAAATCTAAGCAGACAGTCAGACTTTAACATCTAAAGTTGCTGTAAACATATGAAGTGTGCAGTATAAATGAAATAATGAAAATTATACTCACATAGCTTTTTCACTATTACGAGCCTGTGGGGAAAAAAAACAGGAAAAAAATAAGACAAGCAAGAATATCAGATGAATTACAGTATTATCTGACGATAATATGACGATAGAGTATTATATATACACTACATTAAACTCATGTAATTAAATACCAAAACCAAATAGAAACCTACGCAATTGAGCATTTTAAATCATGCAATGTTTGTACATCATAACATGTACATTGTAGAGGTATTCTTTAACAGTGTTTGATGAAAATAAAGCATTGTTTAAATTATTTATGAAATATATACCGGTAATTACAGCCTGTAACATGTGTCATAACAAGTAACACTTGTAGTTAGTTGGCAGTAAAAGGAATATTGTCTCACCTTAACCACAGGTGTTTAAAATTCTAACTGTAGATTGAGATATACAGAGTGTATATCATAAAAAATACCTGTGCCTCTAGTCAATCAGTTAGACAGTTTACTATTTAACTATATTTATGTGACCCCATGCAATGAGCCACTTCATAACTATATATCTTTATCTCGGTCCAGGCCCTTAGTCTCTATCAACTTGTGAAAACAAACAGATATGAAGTTAGTCATTCTTTCGCAGAATTTATCATCACCTATATATTTATTACAGAATCTTTGAAGACCAATCGTCATAAAATCATTCTCATCATGCTCAATTCATATTCTGTTTTCAAGCTATAATTCAACTTTAAAACTGAGTTTTAAATCTTCTGTATCTAAAGTCAAAAGTACATAAAACACATTTTTTTTTATCCTGTCACAAGGCCTCGGAGATCTAATTAGATGTACAAGAACTTGAGCATGAACAGTTTTTAAGAATAGGCACCAGTGATAACAAAACGTTCAAAATCGTGACATGTCATGGCCAGTTTCCTTATAACCAAGATCTATATTGTATGTACTGCAAGACAGCTTAATCCAATGCATACCATGGTATCTTCTTGTCGAAAGCAATGTCACAAAATACTTCAGGAATTTGTCTTTTCAGCACACTCAACAGTTGAAATAAAAGCGGAAACGTTGTGTGTATGGATAGTCGGCGTTATGAAGATGCTTAACCCGTGTGTTGTGATTACCCGTTAATAACAAACGTTTACGTGATCTGAGCACTACATTTGTCAACACACATGAAAGACATCAACACGTGTGAGATGAATAGCTGAAACAAGATGGTGAGTTTAAAAGAGTGGAATTGTACTAAGGATATTATAAAGAGTATGTAANGGGGGGGGGGGGCTTAGTATTGACTGTTACAGTGCTGCTAGACGGGTAGTACTAATATTAATACCCGGCCTCCTCTGCGACGACACAATATATAAAATAAATTTCTCGTCGTCAAAAAGCTACGTTATCGCAGCTTAGTGTAATGATGCTGAACATAATTATACTTTAAATATAGGCACCGAAGTAACAGGAGAGGGGGAAATACAATGCGGAGATACCTCTTGACACGGCTGCTGTAACCAAATAAGCTAACCCCAGCACCTGCCACTGGTAGTCATCCATCTCATAGCTGCAACGTAGCTTTCTGACGACAAGAGATTTTGTTTTTATATATTGGAGGAAGCCAGCTGGTACTAAATTACACTGTGTATATATAGGCACCAACCAGCACGGACTTCGACCCAAATGCTCCTGTAAAACGCGATAGCTAGGAGTTTGTCAGCAGGAGAACAGGTGGATGTGATCCTATTTGATTTTAGCAAAGTGTTTGACAAGGTCCCACGTCACTACAGCCTGCTACATGAACTCGACCATTATGGGATAAGGAACACCACTCTGAAATGGATTGAGGCCTTTATCTCAGCCAGGACACAACAGGTTCTACTGGAGGGCCCAGTAGCATCCACAGTGGATGTCATATCCGGAGTCCCCCAAGGGATGGTGCTCGAACCATTACTGTTTTTAGTCTACATAAATGACATGCCTGAATGTATTACATCAAACGTTCGTCACTTCGCTGATGATTCCATCCTGTTTCGGCGCATTAGGAGTAGGAAAGATGCCCTTGTGTTGCAGGAAGACTTGACAGCCTTTGAAAGATGGGAGCACATGTTGCAGATGTCGTTCATCCAGAAAAGGTGTACTGTCCTCCATATCAGCAACAAACGGCGACTTACAATCACCAGCTATACTCTTCACCGCAACATTTATCTTCAGAGGGAGGAGAAGATCCAGAAAGACCTGGTGGATATCCCAGCTGATGAATATACCTCAGGTGGCGACACAAGGACAAGAGGATCCCAAAGGCTGCGTGCAGTACAGGCACATAAGGAATGCTGCAAACAATCCTTCTTCCGCAGAACAACACAGCAGTGGAACAGCCTCCCAACTTAGAAGGCGACTGCCCCAACCCTAGCGGCCTTTAAGACCAAGCAGGACAGCCTCCAAGTAGGTCACAAGGCCTTTTCCGGATAAATTCATACTACTGGCCTTTTAATTGTATATGCTGCTCAAGAGGTTTTTAACCGCCAACCGGCATGTGCTCCGAGTGTTGAACCATCCCAGGGATGCCCACTCCTGTTTTTGAAGAAGAAGAAGGATAATTAATAAATAAACATGTGTAGGCCCCTATGATATTGTATTATATAACATCCTGATTGTTCCCACACAATACAATTACATAAACAGCTTTACATTTATTATTTACTGATTAAAACAAGCTCCTGGTTTCAGAAGTGACAGTGTGTATGTGTGCATGCTTGATAAGGGGAAATTGATTGATGGTAAGTAAGTACCATCCCCTGGCCTCTGTCAAACCACCTCTAGACAGCTAACCCCAGTCTTTATAGTTTCAACTTTTCGAATTCAGTGCACAGACTTCTCTTGATTTTGCTCTGTTTTAATTGGAAGCTTTGTTTTGTTTTGCAAGCATTATAGTGTATTGAGAGTCAAAGAGAAGACAAGGAAGGCTCTATCATTGTCTAAGTTATTACTGAGCCTTGGACAAAGCTTGGCATGGAGATAATATCTGAAGCTAGGTTATAGATAGTGTTGTTGTTATATAGGGGCACACCTTACAAAAAAGGGAGGAAGTTTGTATTAATAATAATAATAATTTGAGGTTCTTATATACTGCTTTATCACAACCTAGTTCGTAGGTCGTCTCAAAGCGGTTCACAAATTATTATTCGTGGTTATAGGGCCTTTGCAACCAGCCAATATCTTTCTCAACTCCCTGGGGAGCATACAGCAGGGGCTGCAATTTCGGCGCTAACAGCTAGCATTCTACAATTCTAGCACTACCCAACGACATACTCATTTACAGCTGAGTAGACTGGAACAAGCAGAGTAAAGGATCTTGCTCAAAGATACAACACAGTGCCGTGACTCTAACCTGCAACCCTTCGGTCACGAGCCCTGCGTCCTACCACTAGACTACCGTGACTCCTACTTGTACGTGTAGTAGGACTTGACTGGGTGACTACTGGACAAAACTGTTAACCAGCCAGATAGCTCAATTATTTCAGAGCACAGACTTCTAATATATAGAAAAATTTAATCCAATTCCATTGAGTGTCAAACTTGAGCCTGCCCTGTTTCATTTTCCCTCACATCCCAACAGAATATTTATTCATTTATACTACACTTGTACATGTGTTTCAGCGTGTTTATATGATATAAACCTTTAGGTGTTAATTTTGTGGAAGCAATTGTTAATTTCATTGTATGCCAGACAAGGATTGAAATTGATAGCCTACACATACACTCAGAGAAAATCTCCCAATTTCTTAATAACATTGAAAAAAAAAGTAAAAACAAAATAAAAACAAAATAATATGTTTAGAGTCAAATGTGTTGAATACTTTTGTTTTGGATACGATGCTTAAGGTTTTTGTAAGGATTATGATGAATGGTTTGGAAAACAAATGACAGATAATTAATGGGATTTAATTTATGGTACTATTATTTTAATTTTGTTTCTTTTAACCACAGCTGAGAAGACAAGCAAGACTCCGGAGAGAGTTTATCTACAAGAAGTCCGAGGAACACAAGGAGAGAGGCATACAAGATAAAAAACAGAGGTTGAAAACAGCACTAGAAAGTAACTATATATTTCTTTAACAAGAGTGAAGAATGTTCACTCATTATTCATTCTTATTTATTGTGTCTCTTTATAGTGTAAAACAGGCTGAAATAAAATGCATATAAAGCAGACCTTTTTTCAGACATTGTGTAACCAGAAAAAATATATGCCAGTTGGCAATCAGTGAATTATAGGGTTATCACTTGTATTAACCTAAGAATTTAAACAGTACTTTTAATCAGCAAAATTTAATTACATGGATGCAAGATGATAAAATCGAATGATAGGAATAAAAACTGTCAAAATCAAGTCATTTTGGATTTCACATGAAGTATCCAAATACGAATCCATTTTCTATGGAAGAAAAATAATTATGATTCTTGTAGTGATTGTGTATACGTAGTGACACCTAACACTAAATCAGTAATGAGTTATGGGCCTTGGGCACGTGGAGTGTTCTAGGGGGTTAACTAGGCAGACATTAAAAAGGGACTGGATTGAATTTGATGTGTTGTGTTTTGAACATGGTTAAATCCGTCTGATCTACAATTCTTTTCATGTAAGTTTTGTGATTTTTTTTTTTCAGGCGGTCAACCCATACCTACTGACTTGAGGGCAGATGCTGTGGCTATTCAGAAGACCTTGGCCTGGGACGGACCTGGAGCAGAGGGTTTGTTGATTGATGAACTTCTGTCCTTGATCTAAAAACAATATCAGATTCTATCATATTCATTTTCAAAGCTTATTTATGTGAAAAACTTTGAAGAAGAATTTTCTTTCATTTGTTGATCAATACATACAAGAAACAAAAATAACTGTTTGTCTCACCTGATGACTGAATACCGATGCTTATAATATTGTATAATGGTTGAATTTGTGCAATGCTTTGTCATTAATGTGTGAAAATACCGGCTTGCTTGGTGTTGAATCTGCTGTTTGGGGATTATCAGGTCTACATTGTTCTGTTGATACCAATATTGGTTGTCATGTCTAATTCATGAGTCTATTTTGTAGCAAAAATCACAAAAAATCTCACTTTTTAAAGTAACCATGAATGCAGCACCATATAGGCAATAGGGAATAAGAAAATTAGAAACATTAAGCGTTGCACACAGAATAGTTTAATGTTACTTCCACTGAGTTTTGGTCAGACTTTAATGTTTAAGCCAAAGTAGTGTATGTGGATAGATGACTGTTTCATATAATGTATTGTAAGAAGTTTGAGCATGATGTGAATTTAGGGTTTTATCTATCTCTTGAGATTTCCCCTTGCATAATCTCTTTGTGAATTACCAATTAACACTGAAAATGTACTTATATCCCATTACACTGAGTACTGGAGAATAACTAGAACATGTATTAAATTCTTCAATGCTGTGACTTGTTTCAACTTTGTATTCAGGAAGGACCAACAGATTCGATGACGAGTACAAATGGGCTGGTGTGGAGGATCCCAAGATTGTCATAACAACATCGAGAGATCCTAGTTCAAAACTCAAACAATTTGCAAAGGTAATTGACACAGTTTTATATATGTGCATGTTTTCAATGGGTGTATTGTTTGTTTGACTGTAATACATAACATTATCGGTCAAAGGCTACAAGGCCACAAATTGAGTTCAAAGATAGATCAAAGGCTAAGTTAACATGGTCAAAAATTGAGTTCAAAGATAGATCAAAGGCCAATGTTACAAGGTCACAAATTGAGTTCAAAGATAGATCAAAGGTCAAGGCTACAAGGTCAAAATTTGAGTTCATAGATGTAATTGATGGTCTGGTTTATACAGGTGTACAGATTATACAGTCGAACAGTTACTTCTCATGAATGTATTGTCTTACTATCTGTTCACAGGAGATGAGACTGATATTTCCAAACAGCCAGAGAATAAACAGGGGTAACTACGAGACCAAACAGCTCATGGACGCCTGTCGCTCCAACCAGGTAACAGACCTGATCATGGTTCACGAACATCGAGGTGTGCCCGACGCACTGATTGTGTGTCACCTACCTCACGGTCCCACAGCCTCATTCACACTGTCCAACGTCGTGATGCGACACGACATCCCAGACGTAGGCACTATGTCAGAAGCATACCCGCATCTCATCTTCCACATGTTATCCTCCAGACTTGGAAAACGGGCAAGTTTTCTTCTTTATTAACAATGCATTGGTGGATTAGATAACAAGCATCTGTTACTCTGTTTACAGCTTACATTGCTTACAGTGGTGTTTTGGTGTTAATGTGGTCTTAATGAGAAATGCTCACTCTTTTATTGAATCAGTGGATTTAGATTGCCATGAAAAATATCACAAAATTAACCCTGTTTTCTTAGAGGCTCTCAAATGAGTACCCATTACATCATAATATCATCGCCTGTTACCAAAAGTTTAGCCCAAAACGACCTCCAAGGAGTGGAGAGATTGCCCTGAGATTTACTGTGGGTAACTGAAGATGATATTAAATGTGATTTCTTTGAAAAGTTTTAGCTAGTTTTTAGCTCACCTGGCACTTCGTGCCAGGTGAGCTTATGCCGTGGCGCGGCGTCCGTCCGTCGTCCATCCGTCCTCGTCCGTCAACTTTTCCTTTAAACAACTTCTTCTGAAGAACGGACAGGCCTAGAGTCATGATATTTGGCTGAAAGCTTCGTTGGTAGGAGCCCTACAAAGTTTGAGAA
>NW_018408653.1:1542419-1544487 GCF_002113885.1 Mizuhopecten yessoensis
ATTTTAATGGATTTGTTCTTGAGAACTAAAAGGAATGGATTCATAAGATTTGGCTGGTAGCTTTTTGGAATAGAGCTAACCAATTTGAGAAGGAAAATGACATTGACCTACTTACAAGATCACAGGGAAAAATATGTCAAGCAACTTCTGAAGAAGAATCAAAAAGCATAGAATCTAATATAATAGATAATAGATGGAGCCAACAAAGTTTGCGAGGGAAATATTTTTAGTGCAATATAATATTTAATGAGAATATTTTGCTATGACTGCTTAAATATTCAGGTGAGCGATACAGGCCCTCTTGGGCCTCTTGTATTGAATTCTATTGGAATTTAAATGAGTTTATCATACACTCAACTGAATTGTGCAGTTGCATATTATCTGATATTTACAATGAAAAATCAAAGGAAAACACAACCAGTTTTGTGTTTTGCTGCTGTGAGCATCACAATAGGTGGCGTATTACACATGTAAAAATTAGAAAAAGTGATGTGATTGTGTTATCACACTGAATAGCTAGCAGCCTCAGTATATGACAGTTCTATATAGCATTCAACAATCAGGAATGCTGTCTTTTGATGTTTTCATGTTTGTGAACTTTGGCCAAAACCTTTCAAATCAATACATGATGTTACAATAATTTCATGTTATACATTATTAGATTTGTACCTTAAATTGTTCTGACATGATCTCAGATATTTTACCATTTATTAACATTATCCACCCTAGTTGTATATTTTTTTTTATAATTTTGGAATGAAGATTAAAAAAAGATAGGAAAATATGTTAGTGGTGGAAAAACAAGCGTCAATTCTGAACAAAACTATTAACCAAATAGTAATAATGTGACTGATAACATGATAAATAAATATTACTTTTTACTTTCAGGTAAAGAATATTCTGAAATATTTATTTCCAGTTCCGAAAGAAGATAGCAAACGTATCATCACATTTGCCAATGATGAAGATCACATATCATTTAGGTATGTCTAATGTTGGAATAAAAAATGTACAATGTTTTCTGGCACACAGTGTGTAATCTCAAAGAAATTTCTCCAATATACTTTATATGACTTTCAAGATATGACAGACACCTACAAAGTGTAGTAACACCAGAGAATAAGAAGTCAGCCTCACTGTATTGCTAACATTATTCCCTTTCATACCTCCTCATGTCTGGGAGGTTGTAAAAGTGTTCTTGTTATGGGTCCCTTTTCCGTTGGCTCATTTATAGTCTTCTCAAATCAGGTGCCTTTGAGCAACGAGGGTAATCTTTTATTTATCGTCATATTCGAAACTTATTGATCTCATTAAATATAAAAAAGTGTAATATTTTACAGTGTCTGTTGTATACCAGGAACTACATGTAGCTTTGAATGACTGATGATTTGTTTTATTGAAAATCCAGTCAACGTCATCATGTCGGAGCATTATCATTTTATATTTCTTTAAAATTCCATACACAAGGTCACAATTGGGTTAAATCAGACTTTTCTATCCCTGGAATATTATTTTATTGTTAAGTAATGTAACCACCACTAGGAAGTGTACTTTGGGTATTTTCAAGACCTTTTCCAAAAGCCAAGGTCACAAATTAAGATAAAAATTAACATAAGATATGCAAGTTTTGAGGTTATGATTTATTTGCTACTCAAGATAAAATTTTACAGACACTTAATTGATGTTACTTTCCTGATGGTTAGAAGTAGTATATTATAACAAGAGGCCCATGGGCCTTAACGGTCACCTGATATATTTATACAGAGAGTTGGTTTTGTTTTTAACATGAACAGAAATATTATTCAAATTGACAAAAAACAATAAAACCACCTTACTCAATATCTAGCATACAGATTTCAGACTAAAAAGGATTTGAAACTAGCACCTTTGATTCTTAACAAGGAAAATGAAGAAATTTTAGCACACTGACTCCTTTGAGCCCCACCCTACAGCCATTGGAGGTAGGGCTGGCTCAAAATTTTCAAAGTATCAAACTGTCAATTCAAGGTTATAATTCCAATCAAGTTATTAACATGTAATATTCAAAGTATCATTTGCCATTATAAAC
>NW_018408653.1:1545738-1558717 GCF_002113885.1 Mizuhopecten yessoensis
TTTTTGTTGACCTTTGTCCATGGAAGGTCCCTGCAAAATTTCATTGAAATTGGTTCAGGGGTTTTGGAGAAGAAGTCGAAAATGTAAATTGTTTACGGACGCACGACGGACGACAGACGACGACGGACAAAAGGCGATCGCAATAGGTCACTTGAGACTTTGTCTCAGGTGACCTAAAAATTGGATAAAAAATACATATTTCTGTAAATGTAAATTGATTATTTTTTCATTTTCGTATATAAGATTATAGATAGCCTAAATTCTTAAGGTACATGCTGTAACTCTATTAATGATGTCTTTTCTTCAAACTTACAGGCATCACATACACAAGAAAACAGACGGTGGACGAAACACTGAACTTTCAGAAGTTGGACCTAGATTTGAAATGAAATGTAAGACAGCTTATATATTCAGGTTGCAGTCAGTTTTGTAGCTTGTGGTCTAGTAATACACACAACAATGTATTTGCATAATCATTTTTAGCTCACCTGGCCCAAAGGGCCAAGTGAGCTTATGCCGTGGTGTGGCGTCCTTCGTCCGTCTGTCAATCTGGCGTCAATATTTTACTTGAAACAACTTCTTCTGAATAATCAAGAGGCCCCGACTGATGATATTTGGCCAGTAGCATGCTGGGATAGAGGGATACCAAGTTTGTTCAAATGAATGACCTTGACCCACTTTCAAGGTCAAAGGGGTCAAATGTGTTAAAATCTTCAAACGACTACCTTCTCAATAACCAATATGCCCTGGGTACTGAAATTGAGCCTGTAGCATGCTGGGATGAAGGACTACCAAGTTTGTTCAAATGATTGACCTTGACCAACTTTCAAGGTCACAGGGGTCAAATGTCATAAATTTTTCAAAACACTTCTCAATAACCAAAAGGCCCAGGGTACTGACATTGGGCCTGAAGCATGCTGGGATGAAGGACTACCAAGTTTGTTCAAATGAATTACCTTGACCCACTTTATACCTAATGTCCTTGTATGGCATTCAAGGTCACAGGCGTCATATGTTTAAATCTTTTAATAGGTTCTTATGAATCGAACACTGATATTCTGCCTGTAGCTGTATTTTAGTCCACTTTTAAGATTACAAGTGTGAGATTAATACCAGGTGAGCGATGCAGGCCCATAGGGCCTCTTGTTACAATCCAGTCTGATCTATATTCATAAGTTTATAAGTACATTAACTGATACTCGGTAACATAACTAAGCAAACTGTTTATATAACTTTGATTTCATGCTGTCTTAGCATTGATGTGAAAAATATAAATCAGCAGTATTCCATTAGTAGTTTCTATATTAATTCTCTGTAATGTTACCAGCCTAGAAATTACATTGTCATGTTTAATAAGTTGATTTTTTCTTGCTTAAATTGTAAAAGTAACCTGTATACTGTACTAGGTCTTGTATTTGACAGCAGTGTATAGCTAGATGCTTTCTGGAAGACTTATCAAGTCTATATATATGCTGTAAGTGTGTTTTGTGTATTCCAGTGTTAAGTCTATATATATGCTGTAAGTGTGTTTTGTGTATTCCAGTGTACCAGATCCAGCTTGGTACCATTGACAATGCTGACACAGCTGATGTGGAATGGGTATACAGACCATATATGAACACGGCCAAGAAACGCAAGTTCCTCTCCAACTGAGCATTGCATTATCCTGGAATTTACCGAGGTGCTCACTGGCAGAGCAGTATTCTAGGAGTTCTTCCATGTTCATGTTATATTCTGGGATGTTTTTGCCAACCGAGTATCACCTATCCTGGGACACAAACAATGACAGGGCAATTTTGTCACCGAGTATCACGTTACTCGGGGGTTTACTCACCCGAGTGTCGTATTATTCAGGGACGTTCTCATGGAGTGTCAAATTATCCTTGGACATACTGACTGAGTATTACACATTAAAAAAGATCCTTGGATTTCCTTGACCAAGTTACTCTAAGTTATCTCGAGATTTGTGCAAGAAACAGCATTTTACAGACTTGAGGCACTAAAGACGAGGTTTACTCATTGCCTTGTCCTGATCCGAAACCAGAATCTGGATAATTAAGGAAAACTTGATTATATGAAACACAGATTGTTGACTATTTAACAGGAAGAAAATCCTGTTACCATTTTATTAAAAGCATTTTGTTGTAAATGTACCATATTAAACATATTTAATAGAAGAGATGTGTCATGAAGGAATACATGATAAAGTGGCATTACAGCTTCAGTTAATGTATATGTATGGAGGATGGGAAACTCTCTATCACAAGGGATCCCCAAGAGAAAAGAAACATGGAGTTCTTGTAATTTTAAATTTATTGAACTTGATCATTACAAAATCATTGTGACAAATTACATATAGAAAGCTTATTAACAAACTTTGACATACAAGTGCATCACATGTTATTGTTTTTAAACCTTTTATCATTGTTTTCTTCGACAGAACAATGCAAATAAATATGTCATGACTCAAATATGATGAATTATGTAGTGTATATATACAATAGAAATTCTGTATGTCATAAAGTGCTAAAAATACATGTATGTTCAAATCTCTTTATGTTGCTTCCATTTTTCCAGTGAAATATTGGCATTATAAAGGGGTTTGGAAATACATGGAGGGAGATATATCAAGTTATTGTAAGAGAACAGAAATAGAGGACCCTGAAATACGTTGGCAGTAAATGAAATGGCATTGCATCAAGGGTTTACTTTTATATCAAAACAACATGTATGTTCCTGTACTTTGTGCCCTGTTTGCTTTTTAGGGAAAATTATGATACTGTATAGCGGTTATATTTCGCAGGGGTTTTTAATTACGCTTTATTCGCACTCTGACTAATATCCGCCAATTCTAAACACCAACGAAATTATCGAAAATGTTAACCATTTTTACGGACCTGATCACAACAGGTTTAAAATACTTATAACCCGACGCTGTAATGCAAGCTAAAATGAACTTAAATCAGATTATCACCGGACAACTGGGCAGTCCATGTAAAAACAACACTTACATATAAGTGGCCACAACATATATATGTGTACACATTAGGTGATAAATTTATTACAGTTTACTCCTACAAAGGTACATACACATTTCAGTCACTGGCGGATGACGCTCGGGACCAGTGTTTTCAAACGGTTTACCTGTATTTCGAGGTTTAACCCTTAAATGATGACACTCAAAATACTTTGCACGACACATGGGATTTGGTTGCACAGCGAAATATAACCCCCGCAAATATGTACTGAATACGAAACCGCAAAATATGGCCCCCCGCGAATTTAAAGCGCTATACAGTACAAAGAGATCTACTGTACTCAAATGATATAAGTTATCTGGTAAAAGATCAAAACCAAGCTTTAAAATAGAAAAATCTTTAGGTTGTGCATAGTTGCCATTTAACTTGACATTACAAATATCACATAAATCGAGGCTTTTGTCGAGGTTTTGATCCTAAACTCTACACCTGTTTTGCTGGCTCCCATAACTACACAATAATTGACTCGTTTTCTTCCACATCATTTGGTACCAAAAGTGCTGGTAAGGAATGACATCAGTAATGTTGATGCAACAACAATATAGCAAAATTTCTGGATAGTCTACATAGGCACTAAGACCACATTTGGATAGAGCAGAAAATATTTTTATGGTCAAACATAGAAATTCATTGTACATGTACCTCAATTTTAATTAAAAAAGCATGCAAGGCCTTCATGACAAGCTTAAGCTTGTGCAATAATTCTTATTTCCATGATTTGGTGACCGTTTATGATGAGGACATCACCATTTTCAGTCAAATGACATTTTGACGGGTCATGAGTGGTTACTAAGCAATACAAATATCTTATATAGAAAGAGGTAGGATAAAATTAAATATTATTGATCAATTACAGAAATATTTACATTCACTGAAAAATGAGACTTATGTCAGAATTATTTCTTTTATGATAACAAATAATTTAAGCAATATCAATAGTACATGTACAACAAACCTCAAATCACATGACATAGAAAAAAAAATATCAAGTTAGAAATAAGACAATTGAAAAATGAAAAATGATGATGTTGTCATTATGGAATAAATGTAAATATATTGCACATATCAGGTGGGCTGTTTACTGTCTGAATCCACCACAGGACACTTCAGCAAACGGACTAGAGTCCTGTGCAGTTTGACACATGAGTTGTGCCCCAGTTGGTTCCTTGGGTGGGTAGCTTGGTCAGGATGTGTTGTCAGTTAGCTGGGACTCAAACCTGTCCAGCAGTCTCTTGATTTCCTTACTGATGCCGTCGGTCAAGGAAAGTAGTAAATTGTTTAACATTCAAAGATTGTAACAATTACATCGAATAATAATGAACATTGAAATCTGGTTTAGTCCCTAGTATACACAATTACATTTCTAGAACCTGTGTGTAATTCAAACCAGTTTATGGAATAGGGAATGATTGTAAAACATGTATATGCTTCAGCTTTGATGGAAATGGAGAACAACCCGAAGTCTAATGACAGAATGGAGCTGAACACAAAGTCGTACTAAAGTGAATGAAGCAGAAAAAATAAGTCACATTGACCTACATTTAATGTTATACTCGTCCACATCCACATACGAAGTTTAAATAACTGTTGGACTTTCAGTATTAGTCTAACCAGGATGGTTGACAGATGGATGGAAGGAAACGGCAAACACTTTATAATCTCACTATATAACAGGGACATGACTAGAGGCTGAGGGGCCTTAATAGCTCACCTGGTAATTTGTTTCCAATTTAGAACCTGCTGATTACCATTCCAGTTTATCAAAGAAGTACCGGTACATGAAATACAAACGGCAGGAAGGACTAAATCCATTTTGGTGCGTTAGACACCAAAAACATTAGTGTATTCTTCATGCCCAGCAATTTGGTATATGGTAATAGCGTAGGGATCTCAACTATTTCAATGTTATGACAGGGAGGTAGTCTCCAGGGGTGGATCTAGACCTCCGGGCCAATCCTAATAGCATAAATAGGTTTTTTTCTTTGTGTCTAGCAATTGTATATTTGGTTATACTTATAGGGTGGGGATAAAATCTCTCAATTCATACTATTGATTTACCTCTATTTCCCCCTATTGGGCTCCACTCATCTGCCCCCTGGGGGAGGGGGGCACAAACTCCATTTAGGTTGCTCTTGGCCAAATTTGGTCAAAACCCCTCCATTTGTACAGAAGGAGAAGAATTTGGAATATTTATCTCTATTTCCCCTATAGAGCCCCGCCTTCTCCCCTCATGACTTGATGAACTAACAAGAGGCCCATGGGCCTTAACGGTCACCTGATATATTTATACAGAGAGTTGATTTCGTTTTTAACATGANGAGAAGAAGATTTTTGAAATTTTAGTCAATTTGACCCCTTTTGGCCCCGCCCCTCAGGCCCCTGGGGGCGTTGGACTAAACCGGCAACAATTTTTGTTGACCTTTGTCCATGGAAGGTCCCTGCAAAATTTCATTGAAATTGGTTCAGGGGTTTTGGAGAAGAAGTCGAAAATGTAAATTGTTTACGGACGGACGACGACGGACAAAAGGCGATCGCAATAGGTCACTTGAGACTTTGTCTCAGGTGACCTAAAAATGAAAATCCATGTCACAGACTGTTTTACTATACAAGCCAGTTTACAAGTGTAGAAGGATACATCTGGTCCCCTAGTCGGTATACTGGTCCCATGTTGTTATTCAGCTCTTCACACTTGGCCATTAAGGCATACATCGCCTGAAGGAGAAATTAAAGAGCAATTATATAATACTACACAGGGTGGATGAAGCAGCTATAACTCTGCTATTGTGAGTAGTCATATTCAAAACTCCTACACCAACTGTCAGTGATGTGTAGCCTTGTGTCATTTCCATACCAAGATGTACCTTTATCTTGTTGATTTTTATTGTACATTGGATTAGCTAGAGGGAATTTCCCTTTAGCTCAGCGGTAGACTAGGAACCTGAAGATCGAGGGTTCGATCCCCGGTGGAAGCATACTATTTTCTTTCTGTTTCAATATTAATGAATGCAGTATACAGAATGCATTGGTTTCACTATTGTACTGTGGAGTTGTTCTCCTGAAAATGAAGTGCAATCTTCCTATAACAACAAAAAGAATTCAGAAACAAGTAAATTGCTCAATATATGTCTGTATTCAGCACTACAGAGTCCTTGTTCTAGAACATGCTGCTTCAATGCTTACTATAACATTTTGTCATTTATAGTAAAACTAATTTTGTTTAAAATCACATACATGTTTTTCATTTCTGCAGCTATTATATCTTAGGTAAAAGCAAATAGAGAATTGCTGGTATGTCAACATAGGTATATTCTACCAGTTAATAATCTAAACCATAACAAATACACATGGTTATCTCCCTTGCTTTATATATATTATTAGTCACTCCAGGACAGAGTTGGTGGTTTGTGAGGAAATTAAAATTTGTTTTGCACATCAAATCACTTCAAAACTCTGTCAAACCACAAATCATTCCTGAATGACTTCACTGTGAGTTGAACTAATTCGAAAACAGGTCACGCATAACTGTAACTGGTTCATTATATATTGTTTTCAAATTCATTATATGTATTCACTGATCAGTAGCAATTATTCTAATAATTGTCACAACTTTTTATCATAGAAATCTAAATATATCTCAGGTTTACCAGATCCTCTGTTCAAGTTGAGTGACCTAAGATGTTATCTGTGTGTGAGCGATGAGAAACCTATTGAATATAGTACACTATACTCTATGGTATATATCTTAAATCTTTCCATTATCAATTGTAACAGAGCAGATGAGAAGTGTTATTCTCCACTCTGTGAGCAGCAATGCTGTAAATACAACAGACACTTGATAGTTTACCTTTATACTGCTGTCCACAGAATCACAGGTAACATCGACAGAAGTTTTATAGGCATCCAGACATCCTACTGTTATGGCGGACATCTTTAAATCAAACAAAAATAAAATAATGTTTATATTGAAAACATTTTTATGTATTAAGTGAACACTACCAGATTAAACAGAACCTGAACCTCATGTTGAACTCTGACCTCACATAAGTAACACCTGTGAGCTCTTACCTTATGTAAGTTAGACCACAGATTAAACTCTGACCTCACCTGAGTAACACCTGTGAGCTCTAACCTTATGTAAGTTAGACCTCAAATTGAACTCTGACCTCACATAAGTAACACCTGTGAGCTCTTACCTTATGTAAGTTAGACCTCAGATTAAACTCTGACCTCATATATGTAACACCTGTGAGCTCTAACCTTATCTAGGTTAAACCTCAGATTGAACTCTGACCTCACATATGTAACACCTGTGAGCTCTTACCTTATGTAAGTTAGACCTCAGATTAAACTCTGACCTCATATATGTAACACCTGTGAGCTCTAACCTTATGTAGGTTAGACCTCAGATTGAACTCTGACCTCACCTGAGTAACTCCTGTGAGCTCTAACCTTATGTAAGTTAGACCTCAGATTGAACTCTGACCTCACCTGAGTAACATCTGTGAGCTCTTACCTTATGTAGGTTAGACCTCAGATTGAACTCTGACCTCACCTGAGTAACACCTGTGAGCTCTTACCTTATGTAAGTTAGACCTCAGATTGCCCATCATGAGGTCCACACTATCGGCCACTCGTCTGGCATGCGCCTCAAGCTCCAGTATGGCACTGGCGTCGATTGGAGGAATGTCATCAGGACTTTGCTGCATGAGACTGCTGGTTGCCATGGCAGACGAGGAACTGGACATGCTGTTGACACTTGATATGCTTCTAAGGCTTGAGGTTCTGCTGCTCAAACCACTGGAATCTAAAATACATTAAATAGCATGTAAACGTTTATCATCTTTCTTAAAGAAAGGAAGCACCATCTGATAACAAATATTTATTATAGATAACAGTTAACCTTACCCCTGTCTTAGATACCAGTTACAAGACTTACCCATCGATCACAAATACCAGTTATCCAGACTTGATTTCCTGGCCATAGGTACCAGTTACCCAGACTCACTTGTCACAGATACCTGTTGCCCTGTTTCTCTTGTCATAGATACCGATTACCCAGACTCACCTGTCATAGATACCAGTTCCCCACATTCACCTGTTATAGATACCGGTTACCCAGACTCACCTTTCACATATACCAGTTGCCCACACTCACCTGTCACATATACTAGTTACCCAGACTCACCTTTCACATATACCAGTTGCCCACACTCACCTGTCACATCTACCAGTTACCCAGACTCGCCTGTCACATATACCAGTTGCCCACACTCACCTGTCACATATCCCAGTTACCCAGACTTACCTGTCATAGATACCAGTTACCCCCATTCACCTGTTATAGATACCAGTTACCCACATGCGCCTGTTATAGATACTGGTTGCCCAGACTCACCTGTCGCATATACCAGTTACCCAGATTCCCCTGTCATAGATACCGGTTCCACAGATTCACCTGTCATAGATACTGCTTACCCATATTCACCTTTCATAGATACCGGTTACACAGACTCACCTGTCATATATAGCAGTTACCCGGACTTAACTGTCACATATACCAGTTACACAGACTCACCTGTCATATATAGCAGTTACCCGGACTTAACTGTCACATATACCAGTTACCCAGACTCACCTGTCATGTATACCAGTTACCCACACTTATACATATTACCTGTCATGTATACCAGTTACCTAGACTCACCTGTCATAGATACCAGTTACCCAGACTCACCTGTCACAGATACCAGTTACCCAGACTCACCTGTCTTTGTTAAAGGGCTACTCCTCCTAATTTTCTCTTGTAAATCCTCAGCAATAAACTCTATCATTTCTCCTTTCCTTACTATGGTTCCATGTGGCATACTCTTTGAAAGCATTGTCTCTTCAATATTTTCAAACTCTGGATCTTTTTTCCCCAGAATTTCTTCGGTGGTACTGGCTGACCTACAACTCCTCCATTCAGTTATAACATTGGTACTGTTATTGATGTAGGACGCCAGTTGATTCTGTCCGTCACTTTTACTTCTTTTTCGCTCATACTGCTGCAGTGGCCTTGGTAGACAAAGGCTATCAGGTCTGGAAATGTTAGACTCTGAACTGGGAGACTGTTTATCAGGCTCCCCACTATCACATAGCTCCAATGTGCTGACACTTTCACTGTTACTAACTCCCTCCAGGGTCACGTCCGAACTTGTACTGTGCCGGTCTTTCCGTCGGTCTCCGTCCACACTTTCTCTGACACCCTCAATCTGTACAGGATCACACCATAGTGAGTCCATAGAACTGTTTAGATTTGAACTTCCTCCCTGATCATCATCATTTGCGACAATGTCTTCCATTGTGCTGTGTCAACTCACAGTCTGCACTTCAATATCTTTATCAGCACTTGTAATCTCCAGTCTTTCTTTTCCTTGCTGATGTCTTCATTTCCTTACACAAGTTTTGGTTCATCTTCAGAGTTTAGCCTAAAATAAAAGATAAATAACAATTATTTCATTCCATATAAAGTTGTTTTTTATCTGCTTGGAAAGCCCTCTATCCAGCAAGCTGCAGACTAAATTACAATCTATAGGCTGCTGATTGTTCATAGAACAAGAGGTCCAAAAGGCCTGCATTGCTCACCTGGTATTGATTTCACACTATCAGTATTTATGACTATAAGTCATTCAAATGAAACTGTTAAAAGATTTTGAAACATTTTAACCCTGTGACCTTGAAAGTCGAACAAAGTCATTACATTGAATAAACTTTATAGCCCTTTGTCTCAGCAAGCAACTTGCATCAAATATCACCACCCTAGACCTTTTGTTTAATGAGATAAGGTCATTTAAAGGTTTATACATATTTGACCAAATGTGACCTTGAAAGTGGGTCCAGGTTATTCAAATGACTTGATAGCCCTTCATCCAAGCATGCTACTGGCAAAATATCAGCATTCTGGGCCTCAGATTTTAAACAAATTTGACCCCTGTGACCTTGAATATAAGTCAAGGTAATTCATTTTAACAAACTTGGTAGCCCTCCATCCTCGCATGCTAATGGCCAAATATCATCATTCTGTGCCTCATGGTTATTCAGAAGAAGTCCTTTAAAGCTTTTAATCATATTTCACCCCTGTGACCTTAAATATATAATTCAAGGTCATTTATTTGAAGACACTTGGTAGCCCTTCATCCCAACATTTTATATCATTATCCTGGGCCTATTGGTTATTCAGAAGAAGTCGTTGAAAGATTTTGAACATATTTGACCCCTATGACCTTGAATAAAGGTCAAGGTCATTTATTTTTACAAGCTTGGTAGCCTCTCATCATAGCATGCTACTGGCCAGATATCATCATCATGGGCATTTGGGTTATTCAGAAGAAGTTGTTTAAAGTGATTTTTTACATATTTGACCCCTGTGACTTTGAATATGTGGAAAGGTCATTTATTTGAACAAATTTGGTAGCCCTTAACCCCAGTTTGCTTCTGTCCAAATATCATCACCTTAGGACTTTTAGTTATTAAGAAGTTGTTTAAAGTTAAATTTTGACGCCAGACGACGGTGTATCATCAATCACAGATTGGTGAAATGAACCACGGTTCATGTGACCATAATGGTGAAATAAACCGCAGTTGATAACTCTTTATCCCAGTAATCTTATTCGGGGGCCAAATATCATTACTCTTTCTAGAATATATTGATATTTAGCAAAATTTGTTAGATCAGAACAAATTTGACCCTTGTGACCTTGAAATAAATCAAGGTCATTCATTTGAAAAATACTTGATAGCTTTAGAGCTTAACTCCAACTTTCCACTGGCAAAATACCATGACCCTATCCTCTTACTTACTCAGAGGAAGTTGTTTAAATCATATTTAATTATTTGACCCCTGTGACCTTAAAGTGGGTCAAAGTCATCAATATGAACAAACTCAACAAAGGTGATGCTATTAGTTATATTCCTATGTATTCAAGGTATGCTTTGACGTCATTCCCATAGACTCAATATTGAATTTTGACGTAAAATACACGTTTGGCCAGATTTATTCTCATCATTGTTAAAAGTCTATGAAACAGATGACCAAAGCATAGGTAAATTGGAATTTTTACAGCTTCCGTAACTGGAGTGCACACAAGTGTGACCGTTGGTGGCAATGAATGTGGCTCTGCCTGGGGCTATGTTTGATAGATTTGGGGAAATTTAACTGGACCAGGGCAAATTTATTTGTCCAACCTCCATTTAATTATATTTTACATTCTACAACAGATAGAGAACTGATCCAACCCAAACCTAAGATAGAACTATATAAGAAAAGCTTTCAAATGTCTGGTTTTCACGTATGGAATGGATTGCCCTAACAAATTAAAAATTCTGACAGTCTGCAGTCTTTCAAGACAAAATGTTTTAAGCACTTTCTTTACCTCTGAATTCTAGTTTGATCCATATGTATATTATGACCATATGCTGTATCCTCCATGTTATCAAGTTCCTGTACTAGAAGCAAGGAATACAATCTTTGCAATGTTGTCTGTAAATTACTATGTATATGCTTCTTGATTTCATATTTTAAGTATTGGTAATATAATTGCATTTGTCCATGTACAATTAATTTACCATACATTTTACAGCAACATATTTGGCTGTAATTATGCTAGAATTGTATTTCAAATCTTTGCAACGTTGCCTTTAAATATATCTGAATTTATATTCATATAAATATAATGCTATAACTCTGTATATATTATTGCCGTAGATTGTAGAGAAGGCCTCGAGGGAGAATAGTTTTATAACTAATTGAGCTACCTTCTATAAATAAAGCATTATTATTATTATTATTAAATATAAGTGGATTGCGGAAATTTAACTGAAAATAGGGAAATGTAACTTTCCAAGGCAAAATATCCTCAGAAATATGGTACCTTTTATCCCATTTGCAAGGAAATTTCCCCAAATGTAATCCCTTTAGTGATAATTACACTTATATTACATTAGAAAGCACTAGACAGATCTTTGCACTGGATTTCATTAATTTTTGACAAAAAAAAGAAGCATGGAAAATTTATATTCCAGTCGTAAATCAATATGGAATCCAAAGGAAAATAAAAGGTATGTGAAAGACTTATTGTACATCACTACATATATATCACATTTTTGCAAGAAAAAGTTGACTTTGCCAACACTCATGATCAGCTGTCAAAGGATGGACACTTATATAATTATCAGGCCAGACAAAAAATGTATGTGTTACATGTAACATGTTGGAAATCTTTTAACAAATATTTTATATGGTCTATATCGGAGAGTGATCAGCATGTTTTTAACAGGGCTTCTTTGAAATTGCCTTAAAAAGTTTGGATATAGGCACAAACAAATTAGGGTATAAGGGTTACCGATATTATAACACAATTATTTTTTTTGCGTCATATGAATTTCTGAAGTGGCTCTGTACTTCACAGTTGAAGTTGAAATGCAGGTGAATATCAGTCACTCTTTGGAAAAGTCTGTTGATGGTTTTTACTTACAATATGTCATCTATAGACTGTCCTCTCACAGTTTAAATATTGAGGTCGGGAGGCGGAATAATATAAACCGTCATAATCGACTTTGTACTAGATGTAATTTAGGCAACATTGAAGATGAATTTCATTTTATTCTCAAATGTCCATTTTATGAAAATCTAAGGTTAAAGTACATAAAGAAATATTATCGTTTAAGTCTGAGTGTGTTTAAGCTAACTCAACTATTAAGTACCAATAATGTAAAGGAACTTTTTAATCTTGGAAAATATTTACATTTGGCAACAAGTGTACGTAAAGAGTCACTCTCCTCTTAACATATGTCCATATGTTATTCTGTATTGTATTGCATAACATGTTGTACTTATCTTGTAATATATGTATTATACCCATGAGTCAGTTGACTCGAGGTTAATAAAATAATCTAATCTAAAA
>NW_018408653.1:1559312-1652458 GCF_002113885.1 Mizuhopecten yessoensis
ATATGTCCATATGTTATTCTGTATTGTATTGCATAACATGTTGTACTTATCTTGTAATATATGTATTATACCCATGAGTCAGTTGACTCGAGGTTAATAAAATAATCTAATCTAAAACCATGATAAATATCATCTAAAATTATATACAACCTGACAAATAATACACATCATTCCTTGTATAAATTGTTTCAACAGTCACAATTATATGTGTGTATACTGCAATCACAAGTGACCACTTGTTCACTCAGTATATGTATATACCCTTGGGCCACTTTGATATCTGTTCAATCTCAAGTGACCAGTTTGCAGTGAGTCTGACCAGATTTTTATGGTAAGATTGTTCAATCGATCTATATATATATGTGTCTATATACTTGTACTTCATATATATTTTTAATTAGTTTACGTTTCTGTCATAAAAATATATTCAGTACTGTACAGTACCTATATAATTAATTTATGTAAAACGAATTGACATGCATAGTAAAAAAAAATCTGCGAAATCAATACAGTATTTAAATTATGTGGCTGCTAGCCCTTTTAAAATTTCTAGACCCAGTTTTTTAGCCCTTAAGATTTATACCTAACATTCACTCACTGCTTTTAACCTGTTTTTATCCTTTAGGCCATATCAAATAACAAAAATCACTTTACATAATAATTAACTACTACAGCACAAGACCGACTTCCGTAATTGTCGGTATCGACGGAGGAAGGAAAAATTATGAAGATGAAGAATGTGAAATAGAGAAAGTTTGCAATCACTTAATGCTCTGCAATTACAACTTATCAAATCATGTTATATTTTTTTTTTAACAATGCCAATACGTGACCAGTGTCGGTGCCCATCTATTTATATGCACACTTCGTATAACTACTGTACATGATGTCTCTACTGACTGTCAAATAAGGTGGAAATGTACAGACAGTCACATGATTTTTGCTGTTTTGTTAAACAGACAATGATGAGCCGTGGTATATAAAAAATTGCCTGCTCCATGTGTATGTCTATTGTTCATGCTGTACCGAATTTGGCTAACTTCAATTTCATTGCAAAAGGGTTTGTGCAAGGGGGGGCTGATCACTGCACCGGTACGTCATAATAATAATAATAATAATAGNATGTACATGTGTTATCATGTTTCCTGCTTTGGTTGAGTTTTGGTATGAATACTTACAGTTCGCACATACTTTTCGATCTATGGACGGCAACATTTGTGTACATGTTTATTACAAATACACACTGTTACGTTCCTTTTATAAAAAATGATGTGTGAGTTAGCAACAATATTATTTTAACATTTTTACAATGTCAACACCGATCGTCCATGGACAGACGAAGGTTCTATGTCATTTAAACGCTTTATATTTTGCACGCCTCTAAACGTTTAAGTGATAAGGACCCAGTGATCTTCAGAAACCCAGCATGGTCTGCTCAATTTCATCAACTTTTTCATCCCCACCACCTCGTTGACCATCATCAAATCATTGTCATCGCACAGGTGAATGAAAATCGAGTTACATGTTCAGAAGGTTTATTTGGAAATGTTTTATATATCTCGATAACGAAGTAAGACACCCAACATTTAACGATTTCCCAATTTTAATCTGGACTTCAGGAAAGCCTTGTTTGCAATGTTGTTTGCGCCTATCTGTAATATATACGCCAAAGACAAATACAATATACCCAGATGCATATAATGTATATGACTCTGCTGAACCAAGGGGTTCGTTACAAATGTCTGAAATACACATATGCTAACACTGATCAGGTCCAGTATCACGCTGATACACTCTGCTGATTGAGCCGTCATGTTTCTTGATTCTTGACAAAGACTTCATATCGTGGTTCATTTCAGAAAAAGTTTTAATTTTAAGTATTTTTTTTTTGAAAATAGAACGCTAAACTCGCTATCTAATCTATCTATCTATATACATGTATATTGTTATGCTCCACAGATACCAAAATGGCTTTAATGCAGAGGGGGTAATTGAGTATACGCATGCAATACTTAGCTTCGTTTAATCCCATTTGGTGGGATTGATGCTTTAAATGCCTCTATTCCGTCCAGGTGGTTCGATCCAATCTGTGGCTGTTTGCACAAAGAATGAGTTTCTGTATTGTTCCGTGTAAATTCTGTTGGGTATTATGACTGCTCTGTTATTGTTCCTGATTGAATTTGGAATTGGTCTTGATGTCTCCCAGTCCTTGAATATACGCTGTCATGTTTTCCTTTTTTCACATTGGAAGTTAATAAAGTCTTTGCTAGGCATTGATGGAAATTGCTCCTCTACTATTTTATAATAGAATGTTAGTCTCTGTTGTTTTCGTCTTGGTGCTGGTGGTGGAAGTTGTAGCTCTTTGAGTAGTTTGGTCATGAATCCCTCTTCCCTTGTTCTGTAATCCTTCTTGATGAAACATACCCCTCTCCGTTGGATGCGTTCCGATTTGTTAAAGTTCGCCTTTATGAACGGGTCCCAGATTATTGCTCAATATTCTAAGATGGATCTGACAAGAGCAATGTAAGCTGTCTTTCTACATTCTCTGGGGCAGTGTTGTAGATTGCGTCGTAGGAAGCCTAAGGTAGAACTGGCCTTTTTCGTGGTACTTGCTATATGTTCTTTCCACTTCATATCCCCTGATAGTTGTAATCCTAGGTATGGGCTTGTCTGTACGTGTTCTAAGTTGTGTCCATTAAGTTGGTATGTGTTTTGCTTTTTCTTCTTAATACAAAGAATGTAACATTTTTTGGCATTAAATTTCATCCCCCAGTTTGCAGCCCAAGTTTCGAGCTGTTTAAGGTCGTCATGAAGTGTTTCGTGGTCCTTGTTTGAGATTATTTCTCGATAGAGTAGGCAGTCATCTGCGAAAAGTCTAACTGTTGATTTCACAGAGTCTGGCAAGTCATTTATATGGCAACCCCTTCATAATCCTCCAAAATTTTGTCAACGTAGGTCTTTTTTACTGGTTTTCTGATATGTTTACTTTGAAGTCATCGTGTACTCTTAAAAAGTTACTGAAAACAAAACTATTCAGTGGAAATGCTGATAATATCTCTTTCGTTATACTGTCAAAGGAAAATGCTCAAATTTAATTTTAAAGTACTATTCAAACCATTTTCTGGCCGTATACTAATTTGGGTAGTGTATCAATTGTGATAGCTGTAAAGACCTATAATAGCTATAATATTGACCTATCTGAAATAGGTCTTTTTAGCTAGGGCCTGTTCGTTTATGGGGAACAACCGGTTTGACCGCGTTTATAAATATAACAATTTCGGGTAAAAATCCTGGCGGACCTGCAAATATTTATGCAGGCCTTGCAAGCTTTGTCAAGGCTCGCCTGAAAGCAGCATCAGATTACTAGGTCCGTCCGTATTTAATAAACGAACAACAGTGGTCAGACTGGTTTGACCGTTTAAACGAAAAGGGTCCTATTTTCAAGTGATATTCTTTTTTAGGGAAAACGAAACAGTCACTTTTAAAAGAAGATTGTATCTAATGATGGTAAAAAATTGGAAATTTTTCATTTATGAAAAATGAAAATAAACATCTAATTGTATGCTTTTTGTAGTCAACATTACCGTTAACCTTATTGTTTTATGCGACTTTGCTTTAATTTAATGAAAATTGAAATCTGAGAAAATATAGCTAAATACAGCTATAATTTATAGGTGAACAAAACTATATAGGTCTTTATAGCTACATGTATATAGCTCAATCGGCAGAGTGTACTGGACCTGCTGATATTGGCTGAACCAATGATACTTTTTAGCTCACAGGGTCCAAAGGACCAAGGTGAGCTTATGCCATACCGTGCTGTCTGCCCGTCGTCCGTCCGTCAACAATTTCTTTAAACGACTTCTTCTTCTTAACCACTGATTGGAATTTAACTAAATATGACTGGAAGCATCCCTAGATGGTGGGGATTCAAAAATGTATAAATGGTGGGGCTGACGCCCCAGGGGATGACGCCCAAGGGGCTGAGGGGCGGGGCAAAAAGGGGGCGATTTGGCTATATTGCTTTAAGCGACATCTCCTCTGGAACTAAGAGATGGATATAAACCATATTTGACTGGAAGCATCCCTAGGTGGTGTGGATTCAAAATTGTACAAATGGTTGGGCTGACCCCCCAGGGGGCTGAGGGGTGGGGCCAAAAGGGGGCATTTTGGCTATATTGCTACAAACGACTTCTTATGTAGAAATATGCACTGGATATGAATCATATTTAATCAGAAACATTCTTGGGAGGCAGGGATTCAAAATTGTACAAATGGTGTGGCTGACCCCGGGCGGCTGAGGGGCGGGGCCAAAAAGGGTTATTTAGCTTTATTACTTTAAGCGACTTCTTCTCTGGAACTAAGAGAAAGATATCAACCATATTTGACTGGAAGCATCCCTAGGTGGTGGGGATTCAAAATTGTACAAATGGTGGGGCTGACCCCCCAGGGGACTTGGGGCTGGGCCAAAAGGGGTCAATTTGGCTATATTGCTATAAACGACTTCTTCCGTAGAACTATACCATGGATATTGATCATATTTGGTCGGAAGCATTCATGGGAGGCAGGGATTCAAAATTGTACAAATGGTGGGGCTGAGCCCCCGGGCTAAGGGGTGGGGCCAAAAAAAATATATTACTTGGAAATGGTTGAGATCCCCACCATATAACCATATATACAATTGCTGAGTATAAAGAGAGGAATGCACATTTGCTTCCAGGATGGCCCTAGGGTCTGGCCCCACCCTTGGAGACTTAACCCCTGGGTCATAACTCTGAAACGGTTAAGATCCCTACCCCAAAACTATATATACAATTGTTGGGCATAAAGAGACGAATGCAGTCATGATATTAGAATTGACCCCAGGGTCTGCCCCACCCTTGCAGACATTACCCCTGGGTCATAACTTTGAAACGGTTGAGATCCCCAACCCAAAACTATATATAAAGTGTACAAATGCTGGACAAAAAGAGACAAATGCAGTCATAATATTAGAATTGACCCTGGGGTCTGGCCACAACCCTAGGGACCTAGTTTCTGAGTCACAGCTTGGAAACAGTTGAGATCCCCACCCCATAACCATACATAAAATTGCTGGGTATAAAAAAATAAAATACATATATGCTACAAGGATTGGCGCATGGATCTCATTTGGAGAATATTTTGCCATGATTGCTTAGATATCCAGGTGAGTGATACAGGCCCTCTGGTTTGCTTTGAGATTTTTCAATGATTTTCATCATGATCACTAGTATGCCATGTGGTTTTGTTGTTATTACCCCGATTGATCCTTTGAGGACTTGATAGTATACTTAGATTTGTGCTAGATTTACATGGCAGTGGTGATTAATATTAAAGCAGAATACTCTTACCCTTCCCAAATACATGGTCATATTCTCCTTCTACTTTTTCAAGGGTATCCCTGTGTAACAGGCGAGGACAAAATTGCACGACCAGTTCAGGGTTCGGACCTGGGAGTCCTTCCCAACTCTAGACGGACACACTACCAATTGAGTTACCTGGTAGTTAACAATCAACCCAGTCCAGTTCCGCTACATTCCTCCCTCCTTGTTTCTAAGTCTTTCACCCCTGAAGACACAACTTATTTACAACCCAGGTTCGGGTATCCCCTTGCCAAGCATGCACTAAATGTTTGAAACAAGGGTTGGTCACAGGCACCACTGTAACAGGAGAAAAAGAAAATGTAACAGCCAGACCGGGGTTCGAATCCAGGACCCTACAAACTCTAGAGGGACGCTCTACCAATTGAGCTACCTGGTCGTCGACGATCGACCCAGTCCCTTTACGCTACACCTGTAAATCTTTCCTTTGTTCATATTTTGCCCTAATGTTGCTGATTTTGCATTCTGTGTAACTGGCAAGGTCGTTTGTCTGGTTTTACATTAGGGCTTTGTATGATGGCACCCAATGTCAAAGTTACACTGATGATATCAAAAACCAACATCATTGTCAAGGACATAACTTAAGCTTCTGACTCACTAGCGCCACGAAATGTTAGGTATTGTAGGATGGAAAGATGGTGCGTTGCGTACAAATATTGGATCATACACCCAGGACAGGTAACATTCATGGTCAAAGGTCACGTTCATTGTCTGGTCCATAATTTGTGATTCAATGGAGACAGCTGAATGAAATTTTTAGGCCTGGTCAGGTTTGGGAGGTGTTTCTACATTATATCAATTCTTTCCAAAAAATTGCAATGTGCACTAATTATAATTATGGAAAATACAATAATGTTAAAAAAAAAATGCATGAACCAGTATTGAAAAAGATGAGCATTTAATTTATTTTAACATTTTTTCAAGTACATTTCTAGGTATTTTATGTGTACATGTTGTATAAGGAAAAATAAAACTGCTCAGAATCTTCTAATGGATTATCTTGGATTGTATTCTAAAAAAGTAATTTTCTTCCAAAACAGTTGTTTAAATGAAGAGACATGGATAAATACACAAGATCTCGATCAAAGAAAATAAAGCAGACAGCATCTTCAAAAGAACCTGATGTTGAGGTGATTGAAATGGTTGAAGATGGTCGTGCACGAGATGGCAAATCAAGGAGGAGCGGTACTGAGAAGCGTCTACAGGAAGAAGTGACTAACACAGAAACCAACGCCCATGGAAAAAACAAAAAAGTGAAAAAATCAAAAACCAAGTTAATTAAGTCGACAGAGAAATTACAGATATCTGATGTTTGGTCACAGCCACAGGTATCAAATGTAGGCTCACCAAAGACACAGGAGTTAGGTGTCAGCTCACCAAAGTCATCGGATTCGAGCACCAGCTCCCACAGGTCACAGGGTTTAAATGTGGAATCACTGCTGTCAAAGGTTGAGTCACCAGAGTCGGAGGAAGAAACTTATCAGATTTCTGAGGAAGATGTTAGCAATTCACAGACAGACTATGACACAGCAGATTCCAGAACAGAAAATACATTTGTAGAATTTCAATCGGAGAGGTACATATGGATAATTCTTTCTTGGCTAATCAAAGGCCAAGAAAAATGTTTCCCTTCTACCCTAAAAATGTTTCCCTTCTACCCTAGTTTTTAGTGCAAATTATACACTATTCTTTTTTTATTTTTTGACAAATTTTAAGTCGGCCACTGTTAAAGACTGAAAATCGTTGTTTATAAATAAAATTTTGTAAAACTTAAAAAAAACAAAAACATTATTAACGTAACTATGCTACCAACCTCAACTTTGTGAGAGACGAATCGTTTATTTGGCAGTAGTTGATGTCCTATAGTCCTTAGGCAGAATCAACTTTGTGAGAGACTAATCGTTTATTTGGCAGTAGTTTGATGTCCTCTAGTCCTTAGGCAGAATCATCTTTGTGAGAGACGAATCGTATATTTGGCAGTAGTTAACTGTCCTCTAGCCCTTAGGCAGAATCAACTTTGTGAGAGACTAATCGTATATTTGGCAGTAATTTGATGTCCTCTAGTCCTTAGGCAGAATCAACTTTGTTAGAGACGAATCGTTTATTTGGCAGTAATTCGATGTCCTCTAGTCCTTAGGCAGAATCAACTTTGTGAGAGACGAATCGTATATTTGGCAGTAGTTAACTGTCCTCTAGCCCTTAGGCAGAATCAACTTTGTGAGAGACGAATCGTTTATTTGGCAGTAGTTGATGTCCTCTAGTCCTTAGGCAGAATCAACTTTGTGAGAGATGAATCGTTTATTTGGCAGTAGTTGATGTCCTCTAGTCCTTAGGCAGAATCAACTTTGTGAGAGATGAATCGTTTATTTGGCAGTAGTTAACTGTCCTCTAGTCATTAGGCAGAATCAACTTTAACCAATCGTTAAGCCCAGCAACATGAATTATTAGTCAATTGATTCTTAGCACAAGGGTACATTTTCCCAATAGAGTATAGTAAAGAAATCATATTAATTTAGACATTGTTTTCATGTCTTTGGTCATTATCATGATACTTGTTGTCTATATATAGAATTTGTCTTAACTTGGAAAAGGAACATGTACAGGTTGCACTGAAACAAGACAACTTATTATCAACTTACAGCTGACGAGTGTTAAAATTATAATATTTTGAATAAGTCAAGGTAGAATGCACAGGTTATAATCTCACAAAAGAGTTCTGCATGTATGTAATGGCAGCTGTGACAATATATCCTAAGTTGATGGTATTCTTTTCATTCAATTCTGTTTACAGTTTGTAGTTCTTGGTTTTGTATTGAATATTTGCAAAGGGAGCAATAATGGGTACCGTTCTACCCTTTCTTTGAATTGAATATGCAATCTGCTCTTATATAAATTAAGGTGAAATTACCTTGATAATAATCATCTCTATAAATACACTTTCTTTCGTTTCAAGTTGATGACCTCACTGTTTATGTTGATGCTGTCCCCATCTCTAATTGTGCAAACAATTGCAGGAGACCCAAAATATTTTGAATACATTATTTCTGAATCATATATATGGAGTAGGTGTTATTGATTGCTTGGGATCACTAACACTTTGCCGGTTTATTTGATCCATTGGTCGTAAAATGGTTGTAGCCTGCACAAGCGGGATTCAGATCTCACCATTGATGTTTTACAGGTTGGTTGATGTGGAAGGCGGACGGCTGTTGATACTAGAGAGCGGACAGGAAGTGTCCCTGTCTGGTTTCTGTACTATGTCAGTGTTGTGTGGCTCCGCTGAGGTGTTTGGCTATCACTGTGACCCCAGCAAGCAACCCGTCGAACTTTTCTCGGCAGTGAGCAACAGTCTGTTAAAAATCAAATGTCTAAGCGTAGAAACAAATTCTGACTGTGTACGTTCTGTTTACTCAGAGAATCGACTTGAGCAGGACGTTGCAGATTGTCTGCCATGCTCCGATGTGGCTGTAATAAAACTAGGTAGACTGGATGCACCTCACATAGACTATGTTACCACGCTCAACACCTTCAAACAACTTTTTTGTGGGATTAAGGATGGTCCCCTCGGGAGGTTCTCTGTGGAATCCAACCAGAGTAAGCGGTTACCACAACTACATCTCAGTAACGACCACTACTTTGTTCTTGACAAATGGAAGGAACAGCTATCTAAAGGTAGGTTAATTGTAACTGACATCGAAGGTCAAATCTACTCTAAAGAGATTTAAAACTGGAATCATTCCAAAAATGGGAAACAGTTTTGTTTTATTTGGCCTAAATTCCAGTATTAATATGCTATTACCGCTGAATTAGTTATTTCTTCAAGTAATTACTATGATTAAATTCTGTGTAAATATAACATGAGCAGAAAACTGTTTACTTTCAATTCCTACAGCACTTCCTATACTATGTTGCTGGAAGAGAAATTTGAGTTTTCATCTTTGGTTATGAAAGAAAAATAAAATGAAAAATGGCACTTTACTTTAAATTGACTTAAAACATTGCAATTATTTTTTACAAAGGATTAATCATAACGTTAATTTCTCTTAACATGTTAGAGATATTGTTTCTCTATTTTGATGTTTACATGTTAGAGATATTGTTCCTCTATTTTGATGTTTATCCCCTTCGTTACAGACCCTGCTTCTATATTGATCACGTGTGGTGGGAAAGGTCAGGGAAAGTCGACTCTTACTCAGTTCTTACTCAACTCAACATTAAATGTGTAAGTTGTTACCTTGAATGTGTGTACAGAGAAACTTTAAGACCAGACACTTGATTCCCAGATAAGACATTTAACGTTTTCATGGGATACTTTCATTTCTTTTTGAACATTTTACAGAAGTTGTTGTGATTTGTACACTTTGAAAAATAGCCCTTCACAAAGCTTTATAGAAATATACCTGATAAGTGTCTGCTTGCAGATTCAAGTGTTGTAAATTGTCATAAGTTATCACATGATTTGTATGAAACTTTGACCAACAATGTTGCTGTAAGCATCAATTTAAATTAACATGTACATGAATAATTTTGTAAATATGTCCAATGAGTGTCAGATTTCTGGATAAACAGATCTCATATTCTTTAATCTGACAGTACATGTATGCATTGTGAGTCCATGAAAAAATATATCTCAAAATGTTATAATGCAGATGGTCGTTTGATGGTCCAGCATGTATATCATAAATATGACAACAGATTGTTTGCTCGCCTGGCCTATTATGATAGGATGGTGTGTCTGATCGTTTTCCTTTAAGACTTGTCCAGAATAACTAAAGAGATTTTGAATAGATTTGATATAGCATTTCCTATTGCCAAGCAATTTAGAGTTATTTAATTGGAGGGTGTCCCTGTGCCTTCAGGATGATACACATTGCAGTACAAGTATTATTCTTGAAGCTATCATCCCTTAATGCAGAATGTGCTGATCTCCAGATACCTGTTGTATACCTATCCTTAATCTGTACAATGTGTTTAACAAAGGGGGGCTTATTGCCATGCATCAGCTCACTGGTAAAATGGGGTAGATATAAGCAATATTGATGTAAGCTGATCTTTGTTTTGCAGCCTGGACAAAGTGTGCTATTTAGACTGTGATCCTGGACAGACAGAGTTCACTCCCCCTGGAAGTTTGTCTCTACATACTATCACTAACCCAGCATTAGGTATGTCCTTATATTACCTCACTGCGCCCCATAACACAAATGACTATATAAATGTCCATAAAATGGAACCACTTTGTAAGTTTTGTTTATTATCCTCTTCAAAGTATACTTATTTGTGCATGGTGTTGCAGTTTGTCAGATATGGCTGAATGTATGGCTGATTTCAGTTTGACAGATATGGCTGAATGTATGGCTGATTACAGTTTGTCAGATATGGCTGAATGTATGGCTGATTACAGTTTGTCAGATATGGCTGAATGTATGGCTGATTACAGTTTGTCAGATATGGCTGAATGTATGGCTGATGCATGGTTCTGTATACAGTATAATGATGTATTGAAGTTTTGTTTAAGCATTTGTGTGTAAATTCACTCTTAATTGTTGAAATTGTTTTTTTTATACTGTAGTTACAATCATATAGAAATTTTGTGTGTTAGAAAGCATGTAGCACTTCTAACGTTAATTTGCTGAACCGGCCATTTGCAAATTCCAATGCAGTCTAAATTCTTCATTAGTACAACAGTGTTTTGCATTTTTTTTCTGAAGAGTGTAATTTTTACTGGTAATTCCAAAGCAGATAAAGTGATGTTGTTTTGTACATTAATGACTTACTGAATTGTTTGTCTTTGTAGGGCCGCCGTTTAGTCACCAGAAAGAACCAGCAGTGTAAGATTTAGTACATCTACTAAGTTAAACTAAATATGAAGTACACTATAAACTTTTTTTAACTGTAACTGTTATTAGGTTTTAACATAGTAAAAAAATCCAAGATGGCTACCATTGATTCTGATTGGCCGATATGTCATGGTTTGTTACAAATCTAAAGAAAAAAGTTGCCAAAATTAGTTTTAAATGTTTTTTTATGACCCCAAGTTAATGTTTGTAGTATTTTAATGCTATGAAAAGTTTGTAAGCTCTGTCCTGTCTGGAAGGCTTTCCTTACATTCCCTCTTACATTTGGAACTTGTTTTAAAGCTCTGTCCTGTCAAGAAGGTCTTCCTTACGTTCCCTCTTACATTTGGAACTTGTTTTAAACAGTTGGTGCTTTAATGGAAACGTGTCCCCAAATGGAAACCCACATTTATACCTTAACTGTATAAGACAGTGTTTCCATGGCTACACTCAGATGAAGCCACGTCCACCTCTAGTGGTCAACACAATGGGCTGGATATCAGGTAAGTTACTGTAAAAAAGATTTTGTGTTAACTGGTCTTTGCTTGGTTGAGTCGCGTTTGATGTGTTACTAAATTACTGCTGGCCTTTGTCTACTTTACTGAGTAAAGTGAGTTATGGTGGATCAGTCCGTGTATATTTCACTTCAAGCCTTCATCTGCTTCACTGATGGAGTCACGTTTGATGTGTTACTAAATTACTGCTGGCCTTTGACTAGATGTCCTTCACTTTAGGCCTTGGTTTGCTTTCCTGTTAAGTCAAGTTCAAACACAGTGGTCAATTAAGAGATTCCCAGTTACGAGTTATTATTATACTGCAGGTCTTGGTCTACTATTACTGATTAAGAGAGTCAGTTACGAGTTATTATTTTACTGCAGGTCTTGGTCTACTATTACTGATTAAGAGAGTCAGTTATGAGTTATTATTTTACTGCAGGTCTTGGTCTACTATTACTGATTGATACTCTGAGAATCGTTCAGCCTGACCTTGTGATACAGATAGATTCCAAACATGCGGACGGAAACCTTCCCATGTTGACCCCCACAAACGTAGCCCAATCTGACAGCTGGTCCAGTCAATGCAAGGTGAGTACATGATACAGTGTTGCTTCTAGGGCGCGGGATCGCAGAATTCCCGCAAAAATGTAAATAACCCCGTGTGGGCCTAATGCCGCAACTCTTTGATAAATCCCCCCTTTCAGACAATCCTTTGCGTTCATTTATTTCTTTTGCAGTTCAATCGTTGTACGATAACAAAGTCGGCCATCTTGTGCAAGAGACCGAAACATCTTTTGAAACCCGAAGGGCCAAGTGAGCTTATGGCATGGTGCGGCGTCCGGCGGGCGTCAACTTTTTACTTTACACAACCTCTTCTCAGTAACCAAAAGGCCTAGGGTGATGATATTTGGCCAGAAGCATGCTTGGATGAAGGGCTACCAAGTTTGTTCAAATAAATGACCTTCATCAGTTTTCAAGGTCACGGGAGTCAAATATGTTAAAATCTTTAAACAACTTCTCCTCAATAACCAAGAGGCCCAGGGTACTGATATTGGGCCTGTAGCATGCTGGGATGAAGGGCTACCAAGTTTGTTCAAATGAATGACCTTGACCAATTTTCAAGGTCACTGGGGTCATATGTCTTAGAATCTTCAAACAACTTCTTCTCAAAAACCAAAAGGCCCAGGGTACTGATATTGGGCCTGTAGCATGCTGGGATGAAGGGCTACCAAGTTTGCTCAAATAAATGTTCTTGACCCACTTTCAACCTAATGTCCTTGTTCGACCTTCAAGGTCACAGGCATCATATGTTTAAATCTTTTAACAGGCTCTTATGAATCAAACACTGATATTCTGCCTGTTGCTGTATTTTAGTCCACTTTTAAGATTACAAGTGTGAAATTAATACCAGGTGAGCGATGCAGGCCCATTGGGCCTCTTGTTAAAGCTACACCAATCAAAATGGGGCTCTTAAAGTAAACATTCTCGCACATGCGGCGACCTCGTACTGGACCTACACGAGGTCTGAGGTGAATGTACATGTACAGCTTCTAAATGAACAGGAAAAGAACGCTGTTTGAGTTAAGTTTCACGGCAAACCGCCACCATTTAGACAGGGATGAGAGAGAGGTTACCAACAAATCTGAAACCGAAGCAGGTGATAGAATTCAGCATAGTATAGCTGGGTCCATCATTATATAGAAATTAAGATCTAGACACAAAAATGTATAAAAATATCTTTTTTTTCCCTGTGATTGATCTCATGTTCAAAATGTAAAAATTACACTAGAATGCACCTACAGCCACTCAGATATCAAAATTTTTCTGGGGGAGACCCCCATACCCCCCTTGCAATAGAGGGCTGCTGCCTGCCCCGTCCCACACCATCCCCTGCCTCATCGCTTCGTTCCTCGGTTGCTGCATTCGGCAGCAGGCCCCCCTATTTCACATTGAAGGGGCCCAAGGGGAAGCATTTTAATACTCTATTTAGTTCACTGAGTTTGCCTTGATCTCGCTCAATTAAAGGTTGTATATTTTATTACTTGGTACAAGTTGATCCAGCCTGTTTCAACTTACTCAAATACACCGTCTATTTACATTCATATGCTTTCTATTTACTACAGGAGCAACAGAAGAATATTCCTCAGAAGGATCACAGTGTGCTTATCATTAATTCTGTGGTGGACACAAAGTCAGGGTAAATATCGTACCATTCAGCCTGGTCACCATATGAGTTTGAAATCCATGGTGCTTAAATCAAGGCCAATGTCACTGTTATTAATTATAGAATATTATCAACCAAGTCAGTGTCTCCAATCAAGTGTCTTCATTTATTTAGTAGATTTTAATCAAATTTTGTACAAAGGTCAAGTATGAGAATTCCTCTGATGGCCAAGGTTACCACATAGTCCATAACCCTAATTAATAGAATTGTTAGTCCCACATAGTCCATAACCCTAATAAATAGAATTGTTTGTCCCCATAGTTCATAACCCTAATAAATAGAATTGTTTGTCCCCATAGTTCATAACCCTAATAAATAGAATTGTTTGTCCCCAATAGTCCATAACCCTAATAAATACAATTGTTTGTCCCCATAGTCCATTACCCTAATAAATAGAATTATTTGTCCCCCATAGTCCATAACCATAATAAATAGAATTGTTTGTCCCCCATAGTGCATAACCCTAATCAATAGAATTGTTAATCCCCCCTTGTCCATAACCCTAATAAATAGAATTGTTTGTCCCCATAGTTCATAACCCTAATAAATAGAATTGTTTGTCTTCCATAGTCAATAACCCTAATAAATAGAATTGTTTGTCCCCATAGTTCATAACCCTAATAAATAGAATTGTTTGTCCCCCCTAGTCAATAACCCTAATAAATAGAATTGTTTGTCCCCCCTAGTCAATAACCCTAATAAATAGAATTGTTTGTCCCCCCTAGTCCATACCCCTAATAAATAGAATTGTTTGTCCCCCATAGTCCATAACCCTAATCAATAGAATTGTTAATCCCCCCTTGTCCATAACCCTAATAAATAGAATTGTTTGTCTTCCATAGTCAATAACCCTAATAAATAGAATTGTTTGTCCCCATAGTTCATAACCCTAATAAATAGAATTGTTTGTCCCCATAGTTCATAACCCTAATAAATAGAATTGTTTGTCCCCATAGTTCATAACCCTAATAAATAGAATTGTTTGTCCCCATAGTTCATAACCCTAATAAATAGAATTGTTTGTCCCCAATAGTCCATAACCCTAATAAATACAATTGTTTGTCCCCCATAGTCCATAACCCTAATAAATAAAAATGTTTGTCCCCCATAGTCCATAACCCTAATCAATAGAATTGTTAATCCCCCATTGTCCATAACCCTAATAAATAGAATTGTTTGTCCCCCCTAGCCCATAACCCTAATAAATAGAATTGATTGTCACTCTAGCAATTATATTTTTTCTGAGATTATAAGACAGACATGAATGTTGAAATAGTCCATAATCCTAATAAATAGAATTGTTAGTCCCCCATTGTCCATAACCCTAATCAATAGAATTGTTTGTCCCCCCTAGTCCAGAACCCTAAAAAATAGAATTGTTTGTCCCTCATAGTCCATAACCCTAATAAATACAATTGTTTGTCCCCCCTAGTCCATAACCATAATAAATAGAATTGTTTGTCCCCCCTAGTCCATAAACCTAATAAATAGAATTGTTTGTCCGTCATAGTCCATTACCCTAATAAATACAATTGTTTGTCCCCCCTAGTCCATAACCATAATAAATAGAATTGTTTGTCCCCCCTAGTCAATAACCCTAATAAATAGAATTGTTAGTCCCCCATTGTCCATAACCCTAATAAATAAAAATGTTTGTCCCCCATAGTCCATAACCATAATAAATAGAATTGTTTGTCCCCCCTAGTCCAGAACCCTAAAAAATAGAATTGTTTGTCCCTCATAGACCATAATCCTAATAAATAGAATTGTTAGTCCCCCATTGTCCATAACCCTAATAAATACAATTGTTTGTCCCCATAGTCCATTACCCTAATAAATACAATTGTTTGTCCCCCATAGTCCATGACCCTAATAAATACAATTGTTTGTCCCCCATAGTCCATGACCCTAATAAATACAATTGTTTGTCCCCCATAGTCCATGACCCTAATAAATACAATTGTTTGTCCCCCCTAGTCCATAAACCTAATAAATAGAATTGTTTGTCCGTCATAGTCCATTACCCTAATAAATAGAATTATTTGTCCCCCATAGTCCATAACCATAATAAATAGAATTGTTTGTCCCCCATAGTGCATAACCCTAATCAATAGAATTGTTTGTCCCCCCTAGTGCATGACCCTAATAAATAGAATTGTTTGTACCCCATAGTCCATAACCCTAATCAATAGAATTGTTTGTCCCCCCTAGTCAATAACCCTAATAAATAGAATTGTTAGTCCCCCATAGTCCATAACCCCAATAAATAGAATTGTTTGTCCCCCATAGTCCATGACCCTAATAAATACAATTGTTTGTCTTCCATAGTCCATAACCCTAATAAATTGAATTGTTTGTCCCTCATAGTCCATAATCCTAATAAATAGAATTGTTAGTCCCACATAGTGCATAACCCTAATAAATAGAATTGATTGTCCCCCATAGTCCATAACCCAAATAAATAGAATTGTTTGTCCCCCGTAGTCCATTACCCTAATAAATCGAATTGTTTGTCCCCCATAGTCCATGACCCTAATAAATACAATTGTTTGTCCCCATAGTCCATAACCCTGATAAATAGAATTGTTTGTCCCCCCTAGGCCATAACCCTAAAAAATAGAATGGTTTTTCCCCCCTAGTCCATAACCCTAAGAAATAGAATTGTTTGTCCCCCATAGTCCATGACCCTAATAAATACAATTGTTTGTCCCCCCTAGTCCAGAACCCTAAAAAATAGAATTGTTTGTCCCCCCTAGTCCATAACCCTAAGAAATAGAATTGTTTGTCCCCCATAGTGCATAACCCTAATCAATAGAATTGTTTGTCCCCCCTAGGCCATAACCCTAAAAAATAGAATTGTTTGTCCCCCTTAGTCCATAACCCTAATAAATAGAATTATTTGTCCCCCATAGTCCATAACCATAATAAATAGAATTGTTTGTCCCTCCTAGTCCATTACCCTAATAAATAGAATTGTTTGTCCGTCATAGTCCATTACCCTAATAAATACAATTGTTTGTCCCCATAGTCCATAACCCTGATAAATAGAATTGTTTGTCCCCCATAGTGCATAACCCTAATCAATAGAATTGTTAATCCCCCATTGTCCATAACCCTAATCAATAGAATTGTTTGTCCCCCCTAGTCCATAACCCTAATAAATAGAATTGTTTGTCACTCTAGCAATTATATTTTTTCTGAGATTATAAGACAGACATGAATGTTGAACTGCATCTAGTATATCTATAATTATACTTCGAATGAGCTCACATTTTAGAGTGAATCCAGAGTTTCTTACATACTCTGTTAATGTTTCTCTTAGGTCAAGGTCATAGTAGGTGGTCGAATGTCAAGTAACTTGAAACAATTGTCCAGACCAAAATTTATGAAAAACTGACTGATATTTCATGAAACATGATACATTCATGTACATGTATGTTAATTATTGTTATTTAAGGAAAAAGCCAAAATGTACCACTGCCATAAGTCATTTTCCTAGACATTTTTACTAAGTTAGGTGTTTTCAAAGGAAAGAAATTCTAAAATGACTTAAAACTTGACATTGCAGCAATTACAGCAGAGCCCGACACCTCAGGGACATGGCACTGTTAAGTTACCTCACGAAGGGCTTACCGGAAGGATTGATGGCAGCTAAACCCTGCATGGTTTCCTGGTCCACAATCGCCATTCATGTTTGTCATGCAACAGTTCCATCGTCCCAGATCTTAGAGGCCATCAATGCATGTGTTGTAGCACTCTGTTGCCTTGACGATGAACATCAGGTGAACTTCTTATCTTGTTCAATTGGTGTTTTTGTGGTACTTTGTCAAATATTTTGATATTTAAACATGATGCTGGTTTGAATCCCAGTCTTAATTGGCTACTGTTTATTTTACCTAGTTTATAGTAAGCTGCAACATGTCAGTTCAGTAGCTTTCAGAAGTCGGGGGTATAAAACCTAAAAATGATCAATTGTATTAACATGTCATGAAAGGAATGAGTGATCTTCTAATATTTCTTAATCTTCATTCCTTGATCAATCATACCATAGAATGTTTTGTTTTCTGATACTCATGGTTTAGGAGCAACTCACAGCTCAATTTGCCTTCAAGATAAATCATTGATATTTTTGTCTGTATTACATTGCTAATGATTGTTTTGTTTGTTTTGTAGCGTTATAGAGAGGGAGAGGATTCTCCTTGGTTGCTGAAGAAGACACCCGTTTGTGACTGTGTGGGATATGGTAAGGTCATGCATATTTCTGTGGACTTCAGGCAGTTGAGAACTGTCCATGACGAGATGCTACATACACTAGCATTATCTCAGAAAATAAATACTTAATTACTGTGTATTCAGAAATGTCCCAAAGTTTGTGCGCATGATTCAACTGAAATGTTTTATTAGATAATATAAATCATTGCAAATGAAATCTCTAACAGAATAGGCCACAGCTAGGAATCCAAATATACATATGTTTATACCTACGTTAAACAATTGATATGTGAGGGCCCAAACATATGGAAAATGAACAAATTTTCATTTCTACCATTAAACATTGTTTCTGTAGACAGTTCTTGTACTTGTAATTTTTGTCAATGTGATGCTTGGCATTCTCCTTCATAAAACAGTGACTTCGGCTCTTTGGATCAATCACTGGAAAGATTTTGTGGTACCTTTCTATCAATATTATTTCATTCATAGTACACACAGTAGCCACAGTAATATAATTATGGTCAATGACTGCCGACCAATTTTTTGTTATAATGAAAATAAAGGGATCAAATGATATTTTTTTCATAATGTTTAATGACGATATAAAAATGTTTTATTGAGATAACCTCTTTCGTCGGCAGGTTTCGTGCGAGGGATAGACAAAGAAAAGAAATGTTTGTATATAGTGAGTCCTGTCCCACTCTCCAAACTTAAATCTGTCAATCTGCTGATGAGGGGCAATGTGAACCTAACAGAAGACCTCTTCCTCAAGGTCAGTGTCAACACACACAGCAAACCTCTTACATTTGTTTGGGGGAACACTCTCCATTACAACACTGTCACTCACAACATCAAGATAATTCACCCAAACATCAGAATCTTTCACTCCAATGTCAAAATCGTCTATTTTAATGTCAAAATCATTTTCCAACATCAAGATAATTCACGGAAAATCAAGGTAATTCATTTCAACATTAAGGTCCAGTATCAAGGTTACTCCTAAAACATCAAGGTCATTCGTCACAACATCAAGGTCAATCACCTCAACATCATGGTCATTTGCCACAACATGATGTCATAAGAGTCAATTACCATTAAATGAAGTTAACCTACATAACATCATTGAGTTCACTTACCACAACATGAAGATCACTTACCATAACATCAAAGTCACTTTTATTTAACATCATAGTCCCATATATAACAACAGTCACCTTAACATTAAGTTCATTTACAATCATGCATAGATCCTCATATCAAAGGTCTCTTGCCACAACTACATCAAGGTCACTCACCACAACTACATCAAGGTCACTCGCCACAACTACATCAAGGTCACTCCCCACAACTACATCAAGGTCACTCGCCACAACTACATATAGGTCACTCGCCACAATATCAAGGTCACTTCCCACAACATCAAGGTCACTCATGATCACCACAACTCCATCAAGGTCACTTTCCACAACAACATCTAGATCACTCATCGCAACATCATCTAGGTCACTCATCACAACTACATCAAGGTCACTAACCACAAATACATCAAGGGCACTTCCCACAACATCAGTGGTCACTTACCACAACAGCATCAAGGTCACTCACCACAACTACATATAGGTCACTCACCACAATATCAAGGTCACTTCCCACAATATCAAGGTCACTCATGATCACCACAACTACATCAAGGTCACTTACCACAACAACATCTAGATCACTCATCACAACATCATCTAGGTCACTCATCACAACTACATCAAGGTCACTCATCACAACTACATCAAGGTCACTAACCACAAATACATCAAGGGCACTTCCCACAACATCAATGGTCACTTACCACAACAACATCAAGGTCACTCACCACAACTACATCGAGGTCACTCACCACAACTACATCAAGGTCACTCACCACAACTACATATAGGTCACTCACCACAATATCAAGGTCACTTCCCACAACATCAAGGTCACTCATGATCACCACAACTACATCAAGGTCACTCACCACAACAACATCTAGATCACTCACCACAACTACATCAAGGTCACTCATCACAACTACATCATGGTCACTCATCACAACTACATCAAGGTCACTCACCACAACTACATCAAGGTCACTCACCACAACTACATCAAAGTCACTCACCACAACTACATCAAGGTCACCCACCACAACATCAAGGTCACTTGCCACAACAACATCAAGGGCACTTCCCACAACATCAAAGGTCACTTACCACAACAACATCAAGGTCACTCATAATCACCACAACTGCATCAAAGATAATTCATTATAAGGTCAAACATACAACGTCACATCAGAGTCACTCACCACAACACCAAGGTCATTCACAACATTATTTTATCGGGGTCAAATATATTGTACGAGAAAAACTGTAAAATGTAATTGGAGCTTAGTATTTTATATTGAGCTAAGTTTGCACAGCAGATGAGGTCAACCTGCCCTATATTCAGTACCTTACCAACAATTGTGTGCTATCACCTCATAAGCCCTATCAGTTAGCAAGACAAGTTATTCAAACAGCACTCCCACGACAGAAACAAATCCCCCCCCCCCCTTCCTTCCAAATATTTCGTACAAGCCCTTTACATGTATGGTAGTCTTGATAAGTCTGACCCTTCTCTATACATTGAAGAGTCAGGTGCCTTAGTCTCCGCCTTTTGCATCCTCTTTCTTGCCACTTGCTTTTACTGTTGGATCTAGGAAAAACTTTTAGTCAAATACCATGTAACAGGGCACATTGCATTACACTGACGCCATGTAATTAAATGCAAATGCTACTATTATGCCAGTATTGTACCATGTTTTTCTATCCCCCATTTGATCATACAACTCAGGGACCTAGTGGTCAGCACATGATTACAACCCTGAAGTTGAACTTGTGTAACTTACTGGCCCCTTAATTGACTCAGCTTACTAAGCGGCCATGCTCATTGAGCGTTTAATCAGTCATAACTACATCAACTCTTGTCCCATGTCTCATCACAAATGCGAGACCACAAGTCTAGTTGATCTTAACCTCCAGCTTCTCAGCTGCGTTTTCTGCCATACAACAAAGGGACCAAGTGGCCAGACAATATATCGCCTGACTTAAGGTTATATTTGTACAAGTTAAACCCAGAAGCTGAATTTGTGCATCCCACTTGCCCCTTGCATTGACTAGGAATACTAAGCGGCCATGCTCATTGAGTATTAGGGCAATCTTATCCTTGACCTTCAGCTTTTCTGCTGCTCAAGCTTGCCCTCAAGGGAGGTCAGATATAGAAAGTAGCTAGGCACCCCTATCTTCTGTCATAATAAATACAACCAGGTGATCAGTACAGGTAAGATGGGCATTTTATTTACTTGTAAGGTTAACAAACTTTTGACAATCTTATCAACATATTTGTGTTTGGAACTTGATAAGATTTATTTAACCTCAACTCTTATTTCTCGTTTATTATTAATGTTTGTCTCATGTTTGGTTTTTGACAGGCTTTCCCAGGAGTTGTACCATATGTTGATATTACTGCAACTACCAAGGGATCTGGTGCACTGAGGCAGCGAAAACGTATGCCAAGGAAAACCTAGTCAAGACTCAGCTTAAAAACTGAAAGGATCCATAAAGATAAGGAACAGGTGTAAAAAGCAGTGCTGACACAGGGACATGATTCATGGTGATAAGTTCTAGGTTTAAACAGCAATACTGACACATGTACAGGAACATGATACATGGCTAAAAGGATCAGCTGTAAACAAGTGTAGACACATGGACATGATAGATGGTGATAAGTAAGGGTCAGCTAAGCATTGGTGACACAGGGACATGATACATGGAGATAAGGATCAGCTGTAAACAGAAGTGTAGACACAGGGACATGATATATTGTGATTAGTAAGGGCCAGCTAAGCATTGGTGACACAGGGACATGATACATGGGGATAAGGATCAGCTGTAAACAAGTGTAGACACATGGACATGATAGATGGTGATAAGTAAGGGTCACCTAAGCATTGGTGACACAGGGACATGATACATGGGGATAAGGATCAGCTGTAAACAAGTGTAGACACATTGACCTGATAGATGGTGATAAGTAAGGGTCAGCTAAGCATGGGTGACACAGGGACATGATACATGGTGATAAGGATCAGCTGTAAACAAGTGTAGACACATTGACATGATAGATGGTGATAAGTAAGGGTCAGCTAAGCATGGGTGACACAGGGACATGATACATGGTGATACGGATCAGCTGTAAACAGAAGTGTAGACACAGGGACATGATATATTGTGATATTGTAAAAAAGCAGAGATGATACAGGGACATGACACATGATTATAAGGGTCAGCTGCAAACACAGTGTGCTGACACAGTGACATCATATGATAATAAAGGTCATGTGTTCATAGCAGTGCTGACATAGGGATGTCACATGGTTATAAGGGGCATGTGTTCATAGCAGTGCTGACACAGGGACGTCACATGTTTATAAGGGTCATGTGTTCATAGCAGTGCTGACACAAGGACGTCACTTGGTTATAAGAGTCATGTGTTCATAGCAGTGCTGACACAGGGATGTCACATGGTTATAAGGGTCATGTGTTCATAGCAGTGCTGACACAAGGATGTCACTTGGTTATAAGAGTAATGTGTTCATAGCAGTGCTGACACAGGGATGTCACATGGTTATAAGGGCCATGTGTTCATAGCAGTGCTGACACAGGGACGTCACATGGTTATACGAGTCATGTGTTCATAGCAGTGCTGACACAGGGACGTCACATGGTTATACGAGTCATGCGTTCATAGCAGTGCTGACACAGGGACATCACATGGTTATAAGAGTCATGTGTTCATAGCAGTGCTGACACAGGGATGTCAAATGGTTATAAGAGTCATGTGTTCATAGCAGTGCAGACACAGGGACGTCACATGGTTATAAGAGTCATGTGTTCATAGCAGTGCTGACACAGGGACATGATACATGGCTATAAGGGAAAAGCTGTTCACAAAAGAAGACAACATATATTGTTTTTAATACAGCTTACAAAATGATCAACATGTTGCAATGAATTTATTTAGTTTTGAAATAAATATATTTCTGATCAACAATGAAATTTTGTTTATGTCATGCTTGTGTCTTCAAAACACACTACTGGAAATCACTTTATTTTTACATGTAATTAATTTAACAAACTTTTTCTGCAGGTGATGGTATTATTGAGGACTGAAGTGTCCTTCACCCTTGGTAACTTAAACACATGTATTTAACTTGCATACATATGCATGTATTAGACAGCAGACATTAAGATGGGTGCCACGTTTTGCACATGAAATTTTCGCCCATCTAGAACACTTAGATTTGCATCAGTTTTTAGGTCACCTGAGCTTTAGCTCAAGTGACCTATTGCTATCCGTTTTCGTCCGTCGTCGTCCGTCGTCCGTCGTCCGTTAACATTTTACATTTCAAACTTAAAGTCAAGTTCTGCTAGGCCGATTGAACTGAAACTTTGTAGGAATGATCAGCTCATGGTCCTGACAAAGTTAAGTTAACATTATACTATTTTTTACTCAAATTGGTACATATTTCAACAACAACAAAAAATGCTGTAGACTCAGGTGACCGTTAAGGCCCATGGGCCTCTTGTTTGTTGGAGATCCCGATACAAATACATATGTGAGTACCTTGATCTGATTACTTTAAACTCCTGTACTTGAGAAGAAAAAGACATTATTACCAAATGTTTTGACCAAATCACTTGGTCTTCATCAACTACCGGTAATAGATGTTCACGTCTGGGTGTCTCATGATCTTGGTGGAAGAGAGGCCAGGTGAGCCAACAAATAACAGACCTTCAACAAACACTGCATCACTTAAGCTGCACAAAGAACAAAACATAAATATAATGTATGTTCAAATTTATTCTTAAATTACAAAAAATACATAATCAACTGAAAAGTATTCAATCCATTCAAACGATTCATTTCAATACAAGGAAATGAATCTTTCAATGCATAAGTATGGAGTGGAGAAAGTCTACCACAAGCTCAGAGGATTATAAATGCAAAAGGTAGAACTTTGTAATAATTTATACACAGTAGACACATGTAAAAAAAAAACATCTTTATGCTATTTTATCCCATATATTATTTGAGATGTTAAGAATGGACTATTCAGTAAATTGTTTGTTTCTTCCTGCTATGTTATCAACTGATCACCAAATTCCACATTCAATTGTTTTCATCGTTATGTCGCAGCTAGCATTCTACCATTCTAGCTCTGCCCAACCCGTACTTATTTACAGCCGAGTAGACTGGAGCAAGTGGAGTAAAGTATCTTGCTCAAAGATACAACACAGAGCCGTGCCGTGACTCGAACCCACAACCCTTCGGTCACGAGCTCTGCGTCCTACCATTAGACTACCGTGCCTCCATATTTTCATTTGATACAGTAAGGATTTTATTCCCAGGAATATCAATAAACTTCATAACGTCCAATAAGTAGACAGGTGACTTAAGTAACTTACCGGGTAAGAAGTGTAAGTACATGCAGTACTGACATACTGCAATGAAAGTTGCTGGTTTTCCTGCCTGTGAGAGAGCACAACATATCGGGATGAAAATGTTGCTTATCTTTTTTGATCAGTTGATTAATACATTTTTTATTTATTTTGTAAGTATCACCAATGGCTGTGATACTTATATAGACGCTTTCTTAATCATAGTGTATTACCCCACATGATACTGTACTAATACAATTTCATTAAAATAATTTTATATTTTGTCATCAAACATATCAAACATAAAATATAGATAGATGTACCAATTGCATTGTGTGACATCAGTATTTTGTGAACAGGGCTATTTTCACAAGGTGAATCTTTCCAGTCTAGTAACACTTTTTACCTTATTAACTAAATCTGCAAATTCAACACTATGTTAATTAAGTGCTTTTCAACATCAATGCAAAAGTATCAGAGCAAGAAATAAAAGTTTAACTACATGTACAGCTAAAACATTTTAACATCAAACTGACTACAGGTCCAAATTAAATGTAATGGTGAAGTAACAGTGAATAAAATCCAACTTTCAGCTTCTTGAGAGATTTCCAAGCCTGACGTTCGAGATCCTTATTATTGCTAAAGTAATCAGATATATATATATATATAAGTACTTTGATGGAACATCTTCTGTCAACACTTCGGTATTTTTGAGACTTTTCAATAGTATTAACATGTACAAGTACATTCACTACTGATGGACTGATAAGATCTTTAACAAACAAAATATCGTTCAGATTATAACAAAGGTAAACAAACAACTGGTGTAAAAAGAGACAAAAATGTGCAAAAAGAGGACTAATAAATCTACCTAACTTCAATCTTTTTATGACCTACACTTCAGATACACAAGGTAACCTACCGGTACGTTAATATCACTACACTTGTAGGCATATGGTTGTATACAATACCACTCATGTAAGCCCCTAGGAGCCTCAATCACTTTTACATCTATTGATATATATATATATTTCTCAAATCAACAAATTAAATTCATAATTGAAATATGAATAAAAAAATCCTGTAATTTTATATAAAATATGAAAACAAAAATCTAACTTCTCTTCATGACCCCCAAAATTCGACCTCAAAATGTCATTTGGATGATTGCCGTTATTGGCCCTGGTATGCTTCATACTATCATACTGAAGTTAGTTAAAATCTGTCAAGTTGTATTTAAGGAGAAGCTTTTTAAAGGAAATGTTATGCCATGCCATTACTTCTTTATGTTGGCCTTTGGTGAGCCAATAAATAGATGATTAAAATCATGACTAGTCAACTTGATTGTTGATATTGGTTTACAACACAATGGAAATCTTACTCTTATGTCCTGTAACAAACCTACCCATATAACGGAATTTATAAAATAATACAAGTTAATCTGCTGTCAGTATCTTAATTAATCAAACGATTATTCTGCTGTCAATGTTTTATCAGAATATCCAACTAAATCATGCACTGCAGTTGGTGTTTGTTTATAGATACTTTCACTGAACTCCTGAGAATGTTTCTCTACCTTACTTCAATGTTTGATTATTAATACAGTAACAAGAAATATTGCTCTATACCAGTAGCAAGTAAGATAAAAGGTCTATAGTAGTATAGAAATGGACCTTATCTTGCTAACCTGGTTTCATTCAAAACATTTTCTAGCTTAAAACAGCAGTTTTTTTATTTGAACGAGTATTTACTTCAGTAAGGAAAAAGTTATTTCAACTTATTATCACTTGCATGAATTTTCCAACTAGCCATGGCACTTAATGTTTCACCCAGTGTTGATTCGAAACAATATGAATTTATACAAATATGAATCTGATTTAAAAATTCAAATTCCACTGTCATTCTGATCATTTGAACCAAATTTTGTAAAATAAAATCCATTTTGTGGCTGGCATATACTGGGAAAGGTGAACAAATTAACACTTGTACAGCTGCTGAAAGACAGACATTACATGTTGGCGAGATGGGTCGGTGGGACCATAAAATGTTCATGTGAAGTAATTTGCAGGAAGAAATGGCATTTTTGAGATTGTTGCATTGATAAGTTTTTTCCGGACTTCAAATTTAACATTGGTTCCAACTTTGGCATATGGTGTTTCAATGTAGCCCATGGAGACATTTTTGCTGAGAGAAGGTGAAGGACAGCCACTGGTCAGTTTGCCAAGGACGCGATCTCCAGTCTCGTCATACACCAAAGTGCCAGCTGTAAAACAACGAGGGAAACAACATGTAGCTCACTGTCATAGTAAAACTATATTTGGACTCAGTTGTATCCTTAACCCTATTAGCTCAGGTAATGACACATTTGGACATATTTTCAAGATATTTTACTAATGATAAACATAGCCTGCTTCATTTCATATTCAAGACATTTATTTGATAATTTTTTAAGTTTATCGTCTTTTTCTGCACATTTAAGTTTAATTGTGTTGTGATCATCATTTCATAAATTCCCATTATAGCTTAGCGGAATATTGCATGACAATAAGTGATAATGAAGCAAACAGTTGACCTGTTTGGAGAAAAATTGGCTTGTCATTACAAAGCAGGTGCTTCAGAATGTCACAAAATATTGTGAATTTCCTGCACCCTGCTATTGTGTTATATGTTGTAAAACATGGGTTGAAATATCTAGTAGGGTTAAAGTACGTCATATTTAAATAAAGCTTTCTGGTATTTTAATTGAAATAAAGTAACACATACATTTGTAATATTCAAATTTTACTTGTAACATGATGCATATAGGTAACAGACAATCATTATAAACTAGACAGAAAAGACTTTCAATGCACATTCCTTATTTAGTTGGCGTAAGCAAAAGATTTAAAATATGATGGTATGATATTTCAAGTAAAGGAAAATACAATTTTGCAATTTATGCGAAAGTAAGTGGCAAGAATTGACGTACTCTATTTATGTAAAAATACATTATGAAGAAAAGAGTCAAATACCATAAATTCCATGTTAGCACATCTCTCATCACATCGCTCCTGTCATGGCTCTCAATTTGTGGCAAATAGGAGGTATAAGTATTTTTTTTTTAATTTTTTTTTTTAATTATATTTTCAAAATTTTATGACATAAACACATATATATAGATATACATACAATGTACATGGGCGTCAATAATCGCCTTTAAATAATGTACATACTGTTCAAAATATTCTATCAAGTATCAGTATTCGTCTTACATATATATTAACAAATGAGTATAAATTCACATTTTGATATAAAAAAATAAACTTCCGGATATTCTTGTCCGTACTCTATTCTAATTAAAATTGTATTATAATCCAGTGTCTGATTTCCGGTTAGAGTCACGATGGTAAACAGACTTATAAGTATTTAAATATTTTTTCCATAATAAAACACAGATATATTTTAACTGAATATTTATCAAGTACCAGCTTTCAAAACAAATTTATTGGCAGTTTTTAGCAGTCAGTCTGTCACATATATAATTTCATTAAGAGAAATTTAAATACTTCCATTTTTTTAATCAAAAATTAAATGACCATTTGAAATCAAGCAAACAATTTTCAAATCTTAACAATCTTTGAGTACTGTACTGAACATTCACTGTCAAATTCCAAGACGGCCGCCTGTCAACCATTTCTTTTATCTGATCACTCTCAAAAGTAAACACGCACAACTACGGACCACGGGAAACTTGCATATGAAATTTGAGAAAGATCCTTCCAGTTCTTTCTGAGAAATAGCAATAACAAACATTCACTGTCAAAATCAAAGATGGTGGTTATTCAGAAGTTGAAAGATTAGGTTATGTCGATCATTTGAACAAACTTAGTAGTCCTTCATCCCTACATCCTACTGGCTAAATAGTATCACCTTAGGCCTCTTGGTTATTCAGAGGAAGATGTTTAAAAGTAAACAAGTGACTCTAGACAGAGGGATGAACCACAGACGCTGCACTATAGGTGATCTATAAACTGGTCATTCAGAAAGCAGAGAGTTGGATCATACACAGCTTTACTCAGAAATTCGTTTTAACACTTGAGAGAATTTTATTTTTAATTAATTGTGATGCTTCCAGAACTGTACAAGTTAATAGTTATCATAATGAAATTATAGAAAACAATATTCTGTTGACTATACTTTCATCATTATAAAGTTGTTTTAAATATTTTGTTATCATTGTGTTTCTAACAGAAATATCTAATGGTGATCCTGTACACTTGTGGGAAATTTGCTCTTGGGTGGCAGAAGTCATAGGAAAATGGCTCTGCTATTTTCATATTTTAGATCAAGTGTTGTGAAATTCAATTTATATCATAGTTTTAAAGTGTTATACAGGCATAATCAAAATAATTTTGTGAAAATACCAGCCATGAATAGCTTAACAGCTTACCACAAATGTGTCTTGGGTAGTTGTACAAACCTGTACAGATCAGGTCTCAAGCAAAATTACAGAACATTTTTCAAAGTTTATTTTTACTTTGCTAGAACAAACGGTGAAATTTATTGTTGTCTGAAGTCACATATGAAGCTCTTATCTCTGACAATGAAACCAATAATAGGCATAAAACTCCTTACAGTGAGAGCTACAGACAGGGAACTCTTATCTCTGACAGTGAGACCAGTGGAAATAAAACTCCTTACAGTGAGAGCGACAGACAGGGAACTCTTATCTCTGACAGTGGGACCAGCAGACATAAAACTCCTTACAGTGAGAGTGACAGACAGGGAAGTCTCATCTCTGACAGTTAGACCAGAAGACATAAAACTCGTTACAGTGAGAGCTACAGACAGGGAACTTTTATCTCTGACAGTGAGACCAGAAGACATCAAACTCCTAACAGTGAAAGCTATATACAGGGAATTCTTATCTCTGACAGTGAGACCAGTGGAAATAAAACTCCTTACATTGAGAGCTACAGACAGGGAACTTTTATCTCTGACAGTGAGACCAGAAGACATAAAACTCCTAACAGTGAAAGCTACATACAGGGAATTCTTATCTCTGACAGTGAGACCAGCAGACATAAAACTCCTAACAGTGAGAGCTTCAGACAGGGAACTCTTATCTCTGACAGTGAAACCAGCAGACATAAAACTCCTTACAGTGAGAGTGACAGACCGGGCACTCTTATCTCTGACAGTGAGACCAGCAGACATACAGCTCCTCACAGTGAGAGCTACAGACAGGGAACTCTTATCTCTGACAGTGAGACCAGCAGACATAAAAATCCTTACAGTGAGAGTGACAGACAGGAAACTCTTATCTCTGACAGTGAGACCAGCAGACATACAACTCCTTACAGTAAGAGTGACAGACAGGGAACTCTTATCTCCTACAGTGAGACAAGCAGACATACAACTCCTTCCAGTGAGAGTGACAGAGAGGGAACTCTTATCTCTGACAGTTAGACCAGCAGACATAAAACTCCTAACAGTGAGAGCTACAGAGAGGGAACTCTTATCTCTGACAGTTAGACCAGCAGACATAAAACTCCTAACAGTGAGAGCTACAGACAGGGAACTCTTATCTCTGACAGTGAGACCAGCGGACATACAACTCCTTACAGTGAGAGTGACAGACAGGGAACACTTATCTCCGACAGTGAGACCAGCAGACATAAAACTCATAACAGTGAGAGCTACAGACAGGGAACTCTTATCTCTGACAGTGAGACCAGCAGACATACAACTCCTTACAGTGAGAGCTAAAGACAGGGAACTCTTATCTCTGACAGTGAGACCAGCAGACATAAAACTCCTAACAGTGAGAGCTAAAGACAGGGAACTCTTATCTCTGACAGTGAGACCAGCAGACATAAAACTCCTTACAGTAAGAGTGACAGACAGGGAACTCTTATCTCTGACAGTGAGACCAGCGGACATAAAACTCGTTACAGTGAGAGTGACAGACAGGGAACTCTTATCTCTGACAGTGAGACCAGCAGACATAAAACTCTTAACAGTGAGAGCTACAGACAGGGAACTCTTATCTCTGACAGTGAGACCAGCAGACAAAAAACTCCTTAAAGTGAGAGAGACAGACAGGGAACTCTTATCTCTGACAGTGAGACCAGCAGACAAAGAATACTTATCAATGAGAGGTGTAGCTAAGCAAACATGCAGGACTTACCTCTGGCTGGAGCACCAGTTGAAAGAAAACCAACACGTTTAGATTTAGGCTTGTTCTTAATCTGTTTTAAGATAATATCAGCTCCAGGAAAGTTAGCTTCTGCTCTTCGCCGCTTGCCTAAAATCAAAACAGAAATGTTTCATATCTATTAGTCATAGTTTTAAACATATATATTTAACAACAGGACAACATTTTATTAGATATCATTAAATCTTCTGGTCAATTCCCAGACTTCATAAAATTCGCCTATTTATAAACAAAAGAAAATAACATTCAAGATGCCATCTCAAGAGCAGGTAGCGCTACTCAGTGTGTCGATAGGCTACATAGTGTGTCGATAGGCTAATGGTGTGTCAATAGGCTACATAGTGTGTCAATAGGCTACATAGTGTGTCAATAGGCTACATAGTGTGTCAATAGGCTACATTTTGAGTCAATAGGCCCCATTTACTGTGTCAAAAGGCTAATTGTGTGTCAATAGGCTACACAATGTGTCAATAGGCTACATAGTGTGTCAATAGGCTACATTGTGTGTCAATAGGCTACATAGTGTGTCAATAGGCCCCATATACTGTGTCAATAGGCTACATTGTGTGTCAATAGGCTACATCGTGTGTCAATAGTCTAATGGTGTGTTAAAAGGCTACATTGTGTGTCAACAGGCTACATTGTGTGTCAATAGAATACAAAATGTGTGTCAATAGGCTACACAATGTGTGTCAAAAGGCTGCATAGTGTGTCAAAAGGCTACATTGTGTGTCAATAGGCTACATAATATGTCAATAGGCCCCATATACTGTGTCAATAGGCTACATTGTGTGTCAATAGGCTACATTGTGTGTCAATAGGCTAATGGTGTGTCAATAGGCTACACAATGTGTGTCAATAGGCTACATAATGTGTGTCAAAAGGCTTATGGTGTGTCAATAGGCCCCATATACTGTGTCAAAAGGCTAATGGTGTGTCAATAGGCTAATGGTGTGTCAATAGGCTACATTGTGTGTCAATAGGCTACAATGTGTGTCAATAGGCTACATAGTGCGTCAATAGGCTAATTGTGTGTCAATAGGCTACATAGTGTCACTATTAATGTGTCAATAGGCTAACGGTGTGTCATAAGGCTACATAGTTTTATTATTAGTTTGTCAATAGGCTTATGATGTGTCAATAGACTACATAGTCTCAATAGGCTAATGGTGTGTCAATAGGCTACATAGTGTGTTGATATGCTAATTGTGTGTCAATAGGCTATAAAATGTGTCAATAGGCTAAAGGTGTGTCAATAGGCTACATTGGGTGTCAATATGCTAATGGTGTGTCAAAAGGCTACATAGCATGTCAATAGGCTAAGGGTTTGTCAATAGGATATATAATGTGTCAATAGGCTACATAGTGTGTCAATAGGCTACACAGTGTGTCAATAGGCTACACAGTGTGTCAATAGACTAATGGTGTGTCAATAGGCTAATAGTGTTTCAATATGCTACATAGTGTGTCGATAGGCTAATGGTATGTCAATAGGCTTAACAGTGTGTCAAAACATTACATAGTGTGTCAATAGGCTACATAGTGTGTCAATAGGCTACATAGTGTGTCAATAGGCTACATAGTGTGTCAATAGGCTACATAGTGTGTCAATAGGCTACATAGTGTGTCAATAGGCTACATAGTGTGTCAATAGGCTACATAGTGTGTCAATAGGCTTCATATTGTGTCAATAGGCCCCATTTACTGTGTCAAAAGGCTAATTGTGTGTCAATAGGCTACACAATGTGTCAATAGGCTACATTGTGTGTCAATAGGCTACATAGTGTGTCAATAGGCCCCATATACTGTGTCAATAGGCTACATTGTGTGTCAATAGGCTACATCGTGTGTCAATAGTCTAATGGTGTGTTAAAAGGCTACATTGTGTGTCAACAGGCTACATTGTGTGTCAATAGAATACAAAATGTGTGTCAATAGGCTACACAATGTGTGTCAAAAGGCTGCATAGTGTGTCAAAAGGCTACATTGTGTGTCAATAGGCTACATAATATGTCAATAGGCCCCATATACTGTGTCAATAGGCTACATTGTGTGTCAATAGGCTACATTGTGTGTCAATAGGCTAATGGTGTGTCAATAGGCTACATAGTGTGTCAATAGGCTAATGGTGTGTCAATAGGCTACATAGTGTGTCAATAGGCTACATAGTGTTTCAATAGGCTACATAGCATGTCAATAGGCTACATATACAGTGTCAATAGGTTATATAGTATGTCAATAGGCTAATGGTGTGTCAATAGGCTACATAGCGTGTCAATAGGCTACATAGTGTGTCAATAGGCTACATAGTGTGTCAATAGGCTACATAGTATTTCAATAGGCTACATAGTGTTTCAATAGGCTACATATACAGTGTCACTATTGGTGTGTCAATAGGCTATATAGTGTGTCAATAGGCTAATGGTGTGTCAATAGGCTACATAGTTTGTCAATAGGCTATATAGTGTGTCAATAGGCTAATGGTGTGTCAATAGGCTACATAGTTTGTCAATAGGCTAATGGTGTCAATAGGCTACATAGTGTGTAAATAGGCTGCATAGTGTGTCAAAAGGCTACAAAGTGTGTCAATAGGCTACATTGTGTGTCAATAGGCTACACAGTGTTTCAATAGGCTACATAGTGTTTCAATAGGCTACATAGCATGTAAATAGGCTACATAGTATTTCAATAGGCTACATAGTATTTCAATAGGCTACACAGTGTGTCAATAGGCTACATAGCATGTAAATAGGCTACATATACAGTGTCCCTATTGGTGTGTCAATAGGCTACAGAGTTTGTCAATAGGCTAATGGTGTCAATAGGCAACATAGTGTGTAAATAGGCTACATAGTGTATCAATAGGCTACATAGTGTTTCAATAGGCTACATAGCATGTAAATAGGCTACATAGTGTCCAAATAGGCTGCATAGTGTTTCAAAAGGCTTATGAGGTGTCAATAGGCCCCATATACTGTGTCAAAAGGCTACATAGTGCGTCAATAGGCTAATTGTGGGTCAATAGGCTACATAGTGTCACTATTAATGTGTCAAAAGGCTAACAGTGTGTCATAAGGCTACCTAGTTTTATTATTAGTTTGTCAAAAGGCTTATGGTGTGTCAATAGACTAAATAGTCTCAATAGGCTAATGGTGTGTCAAAAGGCTACATAGTGTGTTAATAGGCTAATTGTGTGTCATTTGGCTATAAAATGTGTCAATAGGCTAAAGGTGTGTCAATAGGCTACATAGCATGTCAATAGGCTAAGGGTTTGTCAATAGGATATATAATGTGTCAATAGGCTACACAGTGTGTCAATAGGCTAATAGTGTGTCAATAGGCTAATAGTGTTTCAATATGCTACATAGTGTGCCGATAGGCTAATGGTGTTTCAATAGGCTTAACAGTGTGTCAAAACATTACAGTGTGTCAATAGGCTACATAGCATGTCAATAAGTTACACAGTATGTCAATACGTTAAATAGCATGTCAATATGTTACATAGCATGTCAATGTTTCATTACATGTCAATATGTAATTACATTGTGTGTTCTTGTGTCACATAGTGTTGATTTGGTATATTACATGTATGTCGATATGTATAAAGTGTATTTGTTCCTGCATATTTTCACACAGATTAACTTGAAAAGATTTATCACATAATGTACTATGTTATCCAGTGAATATACCCATGTTATATTTTTTAGTGCATTAACCCATGTAATATGATCTATCAGCCCTGTGATTGGTTGTAAGTTTCAATTGTTTCAATTGTGACGTCACGCAAAGGACAAGTACATGACGTCACAGACTTACGCACTGGAGTCAAAATGGCGGAATTTTACATTTCAAGGTTGCATGAAAATTGTTGTTTAACACAAATAAATGCCACAAATCTTGATTATGTGATAAAAAGGATCTGACACTCGTTTTCATTTCATATGAAATTGACGAAACCCGTCACAGATTTTTCATTTTAGCTAGCCAGAGGCTCGCTAAGTAGAAAAATTCTTAAGACTCCTTTCATAAATCTCATATGAAATTGAAACTCATGTAAGATCCTATATAGGTATATGTTATACTTTAACAACCAACAAAAGTTGTAAAATCTACAGAACTCACCTATAGTCCATAAAAGGCTAGCTTCTACTGGAGTTGTTTCCTCGTCAATATCGTTGCCATAGAGACAAAGTCCTGCTTCCAGACGAAGACTGTCTCTAGCACCAAGACCAGCCAGGCATACTTTTGCTGCATCAGAACTTATCAGAGCATTAGCCAGTTCCTCCGCTCTGTCAGCAGGCACTGATATCTGTAAGAAAATTAGGTTAACTTTTAAGAATATCATGTTTGTTTCATTCTTGACAGCCAAGCTATATGAAATGTCATACAAGGACAAATGGTTATAATGAATATGTCTGTAATTTCAAAAGGAACTTTTTAATTTATTAGTCTATTTTGACCTCAAACAAGATGTCCAATAGGCATTGCTAACCTGGATTACATCTCACACTTTTAACCTTCAAAGTGGACTCAAAAACGGTACAGGAAAAACATCATTACCTATGACTATAAGTCATTCAAAAGTACCTGTTTAAAGATTTAAACATATTTGAGTCCTATGACCTTAAAAGTCTAACAAGGTCATTAAGTTTAACAAACTTTATAGCCCTTCATCTCAGCATGTTAATTACTTGCCAAATATCACCACCCAAGACCAATTGCTTATTGAGTAGAGGTCATTAAAGGTTTATACACATTTGACCATGACCTTGGAAGTGAGTCAAGGTTATTCACAAGAACAAATTTAATAGCTCTTCATCTGAGCATGCTACTGGCCAAATATTATCACCTTAGACTATTAGCTTATTCAGGAGAAGCTGTTTAAAGTTTTTAACTGATTTAATCCCTGTGAACTGAAACATGGGTGAAGGTCATTCATTTGAATAAATTTGATAGCCCTTCATGATCATCAAAACATTCTACTGGCCAAATATCATCACCCTGGACCTTTTGTTTACCATATTCAGAAGTTGTTTAAAGCTTTTAACATATTTGACTCCTCTGACCTTGAATATGAGTGAAAGTCATTCATTTGAGAGAAAAACACTTGCCTAACCTTGTCACTCTACACTCAGGAGCACCAAACACTATATTCACCTCCACCCCATCCTCCCCTGTATCACCTTGTCACTCTACACTCAGGGACACCAAACTCTGTAATCACCTCCCCCCCATCCTCCCCTGTGTAACCACACCTTGTCACTCTACACTCAGGAACATCAAACACTGTACTCACCTCCACCCCATCCTCCCATGTGTAACCACATCTTGTCACTCTACACTCAGGGACACCAAACTCTGTATTCACCTCCACCCCATCCTCCCCTGTGTAACCACACATTGTCACTCTACACTCAGGAACACCAAACTCTGTAATCACCTCCACCCCATCCTCCCCTGTATAACCTTGTCTCTTCACACTCAGGGACACCACACACTGTACTCACCTCCACCCCATCCTCCCCTGTATCACCTTGTCACTCTACGCTCAGGGACTCCAAACGCTGTACTCACCTCCACCCCATCCTCCCCTGTATCACCTTGTCACTCTACGCTCAGGGACTCCAAACGCTGTACTCACCTCCACCCCATCCTCCCCTGTATAACATTGTCTCTTCACACTCAGGGACACCAAACACTGTACTCACCTCCCCCCCATCCTCCCCTATATAACCTTGTCACTCTACACTCAGGGACACCACACACTGTACTCACATCCACCCCATCCTCCCCTGTATAACCTTGTCTCTTCACACTCAGGGACCCATCCTCCCCTGTATCACCTTGTCACTCTACACTCAGGGACACCAAACTCTGTAATCCCCTCCACCCCATCCTCCCCTGTGTAACCACTCATTGTCACTCTACACTCAGGAACACCAAACTCTGTAATCACCTCCACCCCATCCTCCCCTGTATAACCTTTTCTCTTCACACTCAGGGACACCAAACACTGTACGCACCTCCACCCCATCCTCCCCTGTGTAACCACACCTTGTCACTCTACACTCAGGAACACCAAACTCTGTACTCACCTCCACCCCATCCTCCCCTGTATAACCTTGTCTCTTCACACTCAGGGACACCAAACACTGTACTCACCTCCACCCCATCCTCCCCTATATAACCTTGTCACTCTACACTCAGGGACACCAAACACTGTACTCACCTCCAACCCATCCTCCCCTGTGTAGCCACATCTTGTCACTCTACACTCAGGAACACCAAACACTGTACTCACCTCCACCCCATCCTCCCATATATAACCTTGTCACTATACACTCAGGGACATCACACACTGTACTCACCTCCACCCCATCCTCCCCTGCATCACCTTGTCTCTCTACACTCAGGGACACCAAACATGGTACTCACCTCCACCCCATCCTCCCCTGTATAACCACACCTTGTCACTCTACACTCAGGGACACCAAAAACTGTTGCCAGGATGTTGGTCATAAATGGAAGAGTTGATAGGTCAAAGTCCAATCCAGTTTGTAGTACTTTTGCCATTTTAGGACCTAGAAACCCAAACAAAAACAAAAAAGTCTTTATTTTCACCAACTAACACTGGACGTCAATAATCCATTCATCTCGACTGATCTTTTTAAAACCTTACCAGGGAATTATAAAGTAGTGTTGGAATATACATGCATCTCAACATCAGCAACAGACAGGCATAAAGCACAATGATACAGAGTTGTCATAAATCTGATTTTGTTTATAAGCAAATATCAGGTCTTAAGTTATTTGAAGTGATAAAAAATATATGTGAGATGTTTAGGGTGTTTCCCCCATATTTTGGGAATGACCATCTAACTTCATACAAATAAAATTGATGCCATATCATATTGTCTATCCACTGATATCCTTTCTTCACCAATTAATTTTTGTTTAAGAATGAAGGAATACCTAAAGTCCTTCTTGCTACAACAGAGCATTCATAAAGAAAATTGAGCTACATAATTTCAATACGAAATTGTGCATGCCTGCTAAAAAAAAGTTTTTTTCCATTCAGAATAGGACCAGAAATTCTTTCCATATATATACAGCTGTAGGCATTGTATCACAATTGAAAGCCTGTGAAATCTGGAGTCACACATAATGAAATTGATCATAAACACTTTTGTGTTTAGATTAACTCATAGAGAATTTCCTCAATGCTTAACTGACCTTATTATCTCTAAACAAAATCTCCTTTAATAACTAATAACAAAAATCGAACAAGAACACACATAAACAGCAAAATGGATGTTATTTCACTAAAAGACTTCAAACATATTCTGAAAAGAAATAACCACTCGAACTTGCCAAAATATAAGAAAATTTACAGGTGTATAATTTTCCATTTCATGCAATTTAAATTTGTAACAAGATTTAAGGAAAGTTGCCAATGCCAAACAAACACTTATGATAATGCTAATATGCCAAAACTACAAACCCTGAAGTGCAAGTAGTCCATTATCAATCACCTCCATGTTAACATCCATGCCTTTTCCCTGAGATTCTGCAAGATTTTTCTGCATAACAAACAGGAATTATATAACTCTTAATGCACTGTACTCTATTGCTAAGTTAAAATGTGTAAGTCAATTACAGCTAATTTCAAACAAACTTATATTAACATGAAAGCTTAACTACAGTATGAATGGGTAAATGACACATACTGTTAAACAAACTAACTAGGAACATGTTTATTACAAATTCCTGTTATTAACAAAGCCAGAGTTGAGTCCTCTGACAAAGATTGTCTCATGAACATCAAACTCTGTAACAGATTATGCTTAGGTTCATTGCAATTGGGGTTCATAATAAACAGGTTTTACTGTAAAATGCCTATACATGTATTGCTTCTTTGCAATATAGTTGTATTTTTGTTTTTGTTATTAAGACATGTGATCTAGCTTAAATATTATATACAGCATAGCGATAATGTATAACAATTGATAAGTTTCCTCCCTGGTGTTTAGGAGGAGATGCGTTTTAAAGCAAATTTAGCTAAGTTCCCCTTTAGGGCCCCGCCCCCCTGGCCCAAGGGGTCGAACCAACCTAATTTATTTAAGAAATGATTTCCCTCCCCTAGTGATGCTTCAGACTGAGTTTGGTTGAAATCCTCTTTGGCGTTTAGGAGGAGATAGGTTTTAAAGAAAAAGTTGACGACGGACGACGACAACGGACGATGCGCCACGGCATAAGCTCACCTTGGTCCTTCAGACCTGGTGAGCTAAAATCCCTGACCAATTGCTAGGCTGACACTGTCCTTTGAAGATTACAGAGGACCCACACATCACTTCAAAGCCAGTCAGTTTTATATATTTTTTTATGTATATCATTCTCATTTATTCAAATTAATAATTGAAATACAAACCTTTATATGATCCAAGTCCTTTTCTGCACATCCTGCATTAGATACCACATATACGTATCCTTGGTAGGTTTTAGAGACGATGAGATCATCAATGATTCCCCCTGTAGTATCGGTGAGCAGAGAAAGTGTTCCCTGGTTCTCTTTTAGTGCTGCTATATCACCAACAACCAGACTCTCTATGAAGGCCACACTGTCTTTGCCAGTAAATTTTGTCTGTAACATGTGGGAGACATCAAAGAGTCCTACTTCTGATCGAACGTGTAAGTGAGAAGCTGAAACCCCTTGTTGTGCATACATGACCGGCATCTCCCATCCACCGAATGGTACCATCTTTGCACCATTTTTGACATGGAAGTCATACAAACAGGTGCGTTTTTCTGCCTAGAAATAGAAAGTATTAAACAACATTCACAAGCACCAACCTGCATCACTAATTTAGCTATTGTTTATCTGACTTCTGACATAGAAGTTGCGTATACTATTAAGCCTTTAAAATATACCTTATTATAATAAACATGTTTAGTTATATCTGTGACTTTAAATGAAGGTCAAGGTCAAATTTATTTGACAAACATGATAACAAGCGAGATAATACTCTATCATTACTCTACACCTTATGGTGGGAAGGTTTTAACTTATTTCACTCGTGCAAACTTCAAAGTTTGTCGAGGTCATTTATTAGAACAAGCCTAAACGTGTGTTATCCCAGTAAACTACAATCCAAATGTAACTATATGGGCCTTGAGGACTTCAGAAAAAAATTAACCCATGCAACCATGAAAATAGGTCAAGATCATAATTCAGAACAAGAGGCACAGAGGGCCTGTATCGCTCACCTGAATATGTTTAAAATAATTGGTATGAAGTAAAGATATAGCACTCCGTGGTAGGTGCTGTAAGCACATATGAAATTTCAGAAGATCCATCCAGTACTTGAGATATAGCGAGAACAAACTTTAAACAGAGCCCCAACCCTATGCCCCTAGGGGGGGTCATACCCACCGTTTATACAAAATTGAGTCCCCTTGGCCCAAGGATGCTCCAGACTAAATAAGGAAAAAATCTCTTAATCCCAATGGTCAAAGAAGGATTTTAAAGGTTTTACCTCTATTTCTCCTATTGGACCCCGCCCTTCTGCCCCTGGGAGGCCACACCCACTGCTTATACAAAATTGAGTGCACTTGGCCCAAGGATGCTCCAGACTAAATTAGGATAAAATCCCTTAATCATTATGGTAGAAGAAGGATTTTAAAGGTTTTACCTCTATTTCCCCTATTGGGCCCCTCTGCCTCCAGGGGGGGTTAGACACACCGCTTATACAAAATTGGTTCCCCTTCACCCAATGATGCTTCATACCAAATTTGGACAAATTCCTGTCATTCGTACAGAAGAAGGTATTTGAAGAATTTGCTATGTTTCCCCTATTGGGCCCCACCCATTGGCCCCCACCCTTGGGCCCCCAGGGGGGCCACACTCACTGCTTATACAAAATTGAGTCCCTTTTGCCCAAAACCCTCCAGACCAAACTGGGAAGAAATCCCTTCATCCCTATGGTAGAAGAAGGATTTTAAAGGTTTACCTCTATTTCCCCAATTGGGCCCCACCCTTCTGCCCTCTTGGAGACCACACCTACTGCTTATACAAAATTGAGTCCCCTTGGCCCAATGATGCTCCAGACTAAATTAGAATAAAATCCCTTAATCCTTATGGTAGAAGAAGGATTTTAAAGGTTTTACCTCTATTTCCCCTATTGGGCCCCATCTCTCTGCCTCCAGGGGGGTCAGAGACATCGTTTATACAAAATTGGTTCCCCTTTACCCAAGGATGCTTCAGACCAAATATGAAACAAATCGTTTCATTCCTACAGAAGAAGGATTTTAAAGAATTTGCTATATTTCCCCTATTGGGCCCCGCCCCTCAGCCCCCTGGGGGGCCAGACCCACCATTTATACAAAATTGAGTCCCCTTGGCCTAAGCATGCTCCAGATCAAATTTAGTCAAAATCTACCAGGCTGTTCAGGACTAGTAGCGTTATAAAGGAAAAGTTGACGGACGGACGTACGCTGCAGTATGGCATCAGCTCACTATAGTCCTTCGGACCAGGTGAGCTAAAAACTTGATAGCAAGCTACAGGACAAATGTGATCACTCAAGATATCACAGATCTTTAATACTGTAAATTGAGATGCCTTTTAGATGTTTTGGATGCTCAAGTACGTATACCACCAGTATCATAAAGAACATGCTCAAACAACTCTAGAGGTATCCCTTCAGGCCTGGAGTCACAGAAGATTAAAGGATCATATTAAAAGCTCACGATGCTGTACAAGAGAACAAGGTGACTACAGATACAGTCAGCAATTAGTATGACTATCACTAATGGAATCAAGTATAGCCATTGTGGAAACACAAAACCCAGTGCTAGATATTTGATCCAAATGATCTGTCTGTAACAGGAGAGGAAAATGCACGGCCAGACCGGGGTTCAACCCGGGACCCTCCGAATTCTAGACGGATGCTCTACCAATTGAGCTATCTGGTCGCTGACAATCGACCCAGCCCAGTTCTGCTACATTCCTCCCTCCTTTAACAAAGTCTTCAACCCCGAAGACACACGAAACCCTATACCACTTTCTGTGGGTATATTTCGTTGGGCGCCAAATGTAACAGAAGAGGAAAATGCACGGCCAGACTGGGGTTCGAACCCGGGACCCTCCGAACTCTAGACGGATGCTCTACCAATTTAGTTATCTAGTTGCTGACGATCGACCCAGTCCAGTTCCGCTACATTAGAGTTTATAATAGGATGAGGAAAAGTGACAAAGATAGTGCCGTCGTCAAGGGAAATTCCCTACAGCTGACGCTTGTAAGGCAACCTAATCAATGCACTTCTTTTACACTACTCCCCCCTTTTTTCTAACACCACACCAGGTTCTTTGACTCCCCACCAAGGGTTCTCCTACCTTGAACGGGGCGGGCCAACGGCACCAGTTTGTAATAGGACGAGGAAAAGTGACAAAGATAGTGACGTCGCTGGGGCTCGAACCCGCGACCCTTGGTTCTCCAGCCCGATGCTCTACCCCTGAGCTAAAAGAAAATTCCCTACAACTGACACTTGTAAGGCAACCTAATCAATGCACTTCTTTTACATGTCGTCCCTGTTTGACTGTACAGGCAGTTGGCAGACCAAATGTTTTTGACAATTTCTCGAGGTTAGTCAAGCAGCATGCTTTATAGATATCTTGTGCCTATGGTATTTACTTTTTTTTCTCTTTTCCTTCAAGATATTTTAGTTGCACAAGTGGATTTCTAACTTGGATGCTAGCTAGTTTAACATTCAACATCATGATAGCAGAAACTGAATTATTTAATTTACAACCAAATCATGCATCTGGCATTCTTCTGAGTCTACAGTACTTTATTTCAATGATATTACAAATGTCATCATGAAATTATTATCAGTATTTTGTGCAGCCTAAAGATTGCAAAGGCATCTATTATACATTTTATTGTTTCTATTAATGTATTTAAAGAAAAGGACTGTGATAAGTTGTGAAAATTTGTGTCCAATTCTTTTGTAAATATTGATTTGCAATAAAAAATAGTTTAAATCACAATATAGATTTTATATTATGCATTTGATTTCTGTTGACATAATTTTTATCCTGTTGTTTCACAGAGTGGTATATTTATGGCAGATTTTGATTGTACATTGGATTACGGTCACCTTCTGGCTTCACACTAGAGTGAATTTCCGTTTAGTTCAGTGAAAGAGCGTCCGACTAGGAACCTAACTCACGATCCCAGTGGAAGCACACTCCTCTCTTTCCTGTTACAAATGGTATCCGTGGCTCTCCCTGTGGTGACAGGGAGTTGGAACCTGGGTTGTGGTGTTCAAGACCAACACATTTAAAAAGGAAGGAGTCATGCGGCAGATTTTAATGATACATAGGATTACGGTCGCCTTCTTGCTTCACAATAGAGGCAATTTCCCATCAGCTCAGTTGTAGAGCATCTGACAAGGAACCTAGGGATCACAGGTGGAAGCACACTACACGCTTTCCTGTTACATATATGAGGTTTAGGCCGATTTTCGTCGTCTGTGACTTGGACAGTAACGTTCAATTTTGTACTAAAATTTGTAGTATGGAGTGACCCTGTGTAGTGGTTTTGGCTCTTGCTAGCTAGGTGTACGTACCCTTAGTTGCGATGTTAATGTACTCTGGGGGGTACAGCCTAGAGTTTTCGGATGGACATTCTGTCTGGTTTGACGAATGTCTGCTACGGTAATATGGCTTATTTGTTATGGTGGCCATCTTGCGAGGTGGCCTGGGGAACAGTTGTGTATTGCGCTGTCATTGGTCGAGACCGCAGTGATGGAGCCAGTCACCGAGTCTCTTAGTTATTTACAGGTGTTAACCTGGGTAGGTTCACTAGGGGTCAAGAGGTCAGGGCTATATAAGTCGCACACGTGCATGAAACCATGCCTTTCCCTGCTGGAGATTTGGTGAGATTCAGAGGGATTTCTGCAGCCATTACTGATGCTTTGAAAGCAGAATGAGTTTACATAGACATACGATGACGTTCTGAAAGCAGAGCGACATAATGGACTGGTTTAGTCCTGTTTAGGAAACGCTCTGAAAACAGAGTGTCACTTTCACATCTAATGTAGTATCGTAAATAAATAGGCTACTCTCTGAAAACAGAGTGACATGCAGAATTATCTCTAGGGTATAGCTTGTACTTAGTTACAATGCCGTTTAAAACCATTTAGGCCTTCTGACAATTGAATTAACATGAGGTTGTAGTGTTTATTATGTAGTGTTTTCCTTAGGAGAGAGTCTATAGCCTGTCTCGTAGGCAGAAAGTTGATAGCTATGTACAAGACGTGTTGGCCCAACGTGGCACCAACATTGTATAAATCTCAGCTTAAACAAAATATATATGAGCATATATGTAACGATGTCTGTCAAACGCTGTAATACCCTTTTGACCTAGGTACACTAGATAAATGATCTTCAAATAACATGTCATTTCGTAACATTCAGTTGGGTCGCTTAAGAGATTGACATGTTATAAATCTGGTAAGCAACTTTTATCATTACATCAGCCTTAATGGCGTATTTTGACTTCGTTAACCTGGTTATGTACCTTTTTAATAGCTTATGTACAATTTCAATATATTTAAATTACATACATATAACGTAGTACTAATATTGATACCCTCTGCACTGGGTGATAAGGGTATTTGAATATGACTTGCCAGGGGATTGAGATTTAGGGTGACTATTACATCTTTTAGGGGGCTTGTTGAACTGAGGGCCTGTTCGTTTATGCGTAACAACCGTTTCGTTTATAAATGTAACAATTTCGGGTATAAATCCTGGCGGACCTGCAAACGTTTATGCAGGCCTTGCAAGGCTTTATCAAGGCTCCCCTAAAAGCAGCATTAGAATACTAGGTCCGACCTTATTTAATAAACGAACAACTGTGGTCCGACCGGTTTGGCCGTTAAACGAAAACGGCCCAGCAGTTTAACTTCAGTTCAGCCCGATGTGAAACGAACCCTACAACCATCAGTTTGTTTACTTCTAATTTGGTTACTGTCGGACACACTTACACTCGATGAGGCGTACCGCCTCGTGCATCCCATATAATGTATTTTCAACTGTTGACATTTAGTAATTCCTGAAAATGCCCTCAAAACTTCAGTTAAAATGCGGCTCATCTTTACAGGAAATCTAGCAGATGACAAAAACACTTTAGAAGGACACACAGCATTATATTATTAGTTGCGTATTATATGAGCTTCTATACTTTTGAAATACGCATTTTGTTTTGGATAAAAACCAATCATTGAATACACTTTTTATAATCTCCTAAATAGATAAAACCCCGTCACCCTTCAGTATAAATTAAGTGTAAATATGCCTAGCTCTGCTTATTGCCATTATTATATTTAGTTTTACAACAGACATTATGATTGGTGCATTGGAGCTTTTTTTCTTTTTTCTTTTTCTTTAGTGTTGTCTGTGCAGCATTTTACATTATGTATAGACTTCTTGACGATTTACCCAAGCTCAGCCTAACATTAAAAACTCGGAGTAGATATAATTTAAAGCATTAGTTATCGAAGAAGACAAAGTGATCAATGGGTAAAACCGCGTATCCAATCATATGTACTCTTGCATTTGTTTAATTTACCCGGTGAAATCATTCGGAATTTTCTAGACTTTCCAACCAAAAAGGAGAAAGAGTCCGACGCCTTCCGATGAAACAACGTGAAACAGAAAGTTGAAAAGGGTAGCAGTTAGCACAAAAACGCCAAAATGTTGTACTTAGAAGATTATTTAGAAAGTATGTTGATATTGAAATCATTAAACATAACATGTTATTTTTATAATTAACCATTTTAATGGTCATGTACCTGTCTATGCTTAGAAATTGATTTGTTTGTGTATGCTGTATACTGGAACAACATAAAAACGCACTGTCACAGTGCCAGATTGCTATGTTTCACTGATACGGCAAAGGCTGTGGTTATCAGTTATTATAAAATCATCGAATATTTCCCAACTGCCAGACGTATGACGTATTTTGACTATGTTCACAACGTAATGCAGATGAAAAAATAATATAGCTGTTTGTCCATATGGACAGTTTGGACACCACTATGCATACGTTATGGATTGTTCATAAGTTAATCCATATTATCTGTATTTTATGGTAACTAACAGCAAGTGACTGTGAAGATAAGGTAAAACAACACTTAGAAAAGGTATAAAACAAAATAGCCTGAAAATGACCCCGCATTTACCAGCTTCGGAATAACCCAGTGCTGCCAATTTATTACAATTTAGATTACATACCATTTTGTAAAATTTTTGTTCTAGTCTTCACAAAATCTCTACTCAAATGGCATGACAATGGTAGCCAAAGTGTATTCATTATTATAAGTATTTTTTTCTGATTAACCTGCGTCCTTCTGCACAGTATGAATGAAATCCTTGAAAATTACATGGTTCCTTTCAAATTTCTTTGAAAAGAATATGGCAAGGGGACATCCTAAGCACTAATCTTAAAGGATTAATGCATTTTCAAACTGTTAACTCACTTGTTTCATATGAACTACTTAATTTGACCGCTTGATCATTAAAAGAGGTACATGGTTTTATGTAATAAAGGTTGATATAGTACAGTACAATTTTTAGAGAAGTTGCATATTCTGAAAGTTTAAGAACTAAACTAGCTCTGTCTATGATCCAACAGTTTACATCCTTTTTCCAGTGTTAAAATACAAAAATGTTCATCAGGGTATACAGTGATACATTTATAGTCCTTTATGTAAAATACATGTAGTAATGGACATGTTTTTGTTTTCCTGTTTCAGTGATAGAAAACCTTCCTATGGAAATGAGGGAAAAATTAACAGAAATGAGAGAAATGGATCTTCAAGTTCAAAGTAAGATAGGAACATTCTGCAATGCGAAGAATTGGAATTGAAGAACAAAAGCCCCATTTTCCATTTCTATAATTTTACTATTGAAAGAGCCAAACTGTCTTCATTACATATATAAACTGACAACATTTATCCTAAGTTCCTAACCCGTTTTATTCTCTGAAAGAGAAATAAGTAACATGTCATTTCAGGATTAGATTAACTCCTTCATATAGAAAACTTAAATTGATCAATCATAACTGCAATTAAGATTCAGTCCAATCCGCTAAAACCTTTCCTAAACCTGCAATGCTCCAAACTCTCTTTGTTTTCTACTAAGTACACACAATACACTGTATAGCAGAAGCATGTGCACAAGAGTTTTACTGTCAATAACAATTTTTAAATAGAAGAGGTCAGAGTGGAGCTTAAACCATCTGAAAAAAAGTCTTTTACACTGCTACCAGATCTATCATGTTTAATATTGTCTGATGTGTCATGTTAATGAATTTTACCCATGACACAAACTTTTTACAAACAAAGTTTTTTATACTCGAAATATGATTCCAGAAAGTTTTTTGTATAGTTTCATATATAGATATGTATCTTTAATTTATAGATGCCCTGGATAGTTTAGATGAGCGAGTAAAGACCTTTTTCAAGAAATGTATTCAAACAAATGTCAAATCTGAATCAAAGGAAGAAGAATTCGAGAAAATTAAACAGGTAAGTTGCTCTTAGTGATAAATAATGATTAGATAGGACGATTACAAAATTACCTTTGCCTGTAATGCTGATTCATTTATAGAAATGATAAATAGATACAATGCATTATGTTTAACATGCTCAAATAACAGAAAACAAAACAAACTAAATTTGATCAGTACCCATAATCATAATTGCCATGTTATAATTATAAAGTAGGTAAATTAACTACCAGAAATGAAACACTAGCTACCCAGTAACTCCAGAGATGAAAAATCAAATCAAGATCTTTACCAATAACTAAATGTTGCCAATATTCAAGAAATATATAAATTACAATATTTTGAATTTAAAGTATTGCAGTAGATTGATATTGATATCTATATGCTTATTATAAACACAGAACAAAAGTGATTATACCAAACAAGATAACATTTCAGACTGATCCTGATTGACAGCTCTCAGACATCCAACTCATGGTACTTAACTTACTTCTGACATGCTTTGATGAAAACATGTCTACTCTTAATGTTGATTAACTGGGAAATACTAACTAATAGAAGAAATCCCTGGTGTTGATGCTCCATACCTTATACCTACTTGTAATATAAGAAATAGTTTAGTCTGAGTTTATATATAAATATTTTGTTTTAGGATTATTACAAGTCACTTGAAGATGCAGACGAAAAAGTACAGTTAGCCAATCACATTCATGATTTGGTATGTATATGGTACATGTATATCATGTGTTTGTTGACGAAATGGTGTTAAAAAAGGGAAATGTCAAAGCTTTGGCAGGTCTTTGTAATAATTATATATTGAATTTGATCAAAAGTAGGATGTGAATGAAGATTCTGATTTCAAAGTAAAAATATGATGAAGAAACATCAGGAGGTATGCTTTTATGTCCAAAATATGACAATTTTTGGAGATGGCACTTTTAAAGTAGCGATTGATTGGCCCCATTGTTTGTGGCCTCATCTTAAATGACCCTAGCTGTAGCGAGGATGCAAAACCTTAACAAAATTCTTGCTATTAGTCAATGCAACCAGCTGTTAATTAAACTTGTTTTATTGAAATATTTAAGAATGATTCAAGCCGAAGGGCCTATAATTTATATTGGGTATAAGTGATATTGATATTTTATCTGAACAGGTTGACAGACATTTGCGTAAATTAGATCAAGAATTGTCAAAGTTTAAGATGGAACTAGAAGCTGATAACATGGGTATAACTGAAGTCTTAGAAAAACGTGAGTACACATGTTTCAAATTTTCAATTGATTAACTTGTGGTACAATGTATATTCCCTGAATGTTGTTTCAATACAGCAATGAAAAATACCAAAATATATTTTCAGCTCACCTGGCCCAAAGGGCCAAGTCAGCATATGCCGTTTGTGGTGCGGCGTCTGTCGTCCGTCGTCAATATTTTACTTTAAACAACTTCTACTTAATAACGAAAAGGCCTAGGATGATGATATTTAGCCAGATGCAAACTGGGATGAAGGGCTACCAAGTTTGTTCAAATAAATGAATTTCAACAATTTTCAAGGTCACATGAGTCAAATATGTTAAAAAATTTAAACAACTTCTTCTGAATAATCAAAACGCCCAGGATGTTTATATTTAGCCAGTAGCATGCTAGGATGAAGGGCTACTAAGTTTGTTCAAATTAATGACCTTCAGTCTTTTTCAAGGTCACAGGGGTCAAATATGTTGAAAACCTTTAAACAGCTTCTTCTGCATGCCCAAGAGGCATAGGAAAATGATATTTAGCCAATAGCATGCTGATTTAAAGAGCAACCAAGTTTGTTCTAATGAATGACCTTGACAAATATTCATGGTCGCATGGGTCAAATATGTTTAAAACCTTTAAACGACTTCTTCTCAATAACCATGAGGCCTATGATGATTGTATTTCGCCTGTAGGATGCTGGGATGGAGGGCTACCAAGTTTGTTCAAATGAATGACCATTGCTCATATTGGGGTCACAACCACAGGGATCAAATATGTTTAAATATTTAAATGACTTGTTCTGAATATTCAAAAGGTCCAGGGTAATAATATTTGGCAAGAAGCATGCTGGGATGGAAGGCTATAAACTCTGTTCAACTTAATGTCCTTGTTCGACTTCAAGGTCACAGGCGTCATATGTTTAAATAATTTAATAGATTCTAATGAATCGAACACAGATATTTTCCCTGTAGCTGTACATTAGTCCTCTTTTAAGATTACAAATGTGAGATAAATACCAGGTGAGCGATTCTGGCCCATTGGGCCTCTTGTTTATATTAAGGTTTCTTAAACCACTCACTAAAAAAGTTTTGATGTCTTCATATAATATATCACAATGAAACATAATTACTAAGTTCTAGGGCTGTTACAATATATCGGAAAACAGGTATATCGCAATACAAGGGTATATCGTATCGTACCACAATACACATACTTGATATCCAGTGGTTACGCTCACTTTCGCTCTCTGCACCCCTGGAATATGTCATAGCAAAATTGGAGGCTCAGTGTGTACCACCCCACCTTGTTGATAAGACAAGAAGACTTGTTCGATCTTTTGATTTACATCAAAAGAATCTAGCGGTCATGTAACGGTAAAAAATGACAGGCTTTGAAGTCGAGTGTCGCTCCTTTGTAAGCTTCAAAGGACAGGTATCAGCATAGCAATTGGTCAGGTTTTTTTTACCTGAGACCAATCAAACAGATATCTTTGTGCCTTCAATTTTGCTATGACATATATTCCAGGGGTGCAGAGAGCGTAAGTGAGCGTAACCCCTTGATATCGAGGATGCAAAATACAGAGATGAAATGTTGCTGTATCCCAATATTTTTCAAAAGCATATTTTTGCATATTTGCTTGGTGTTTAAACTTTGCAAATTACTACAAATTCTAACAGATATGCCTATAAGCATAAGGCAGGCTTTTAAAAGTTCAAAAAATTTGTAATCCATGGTTGGTTTGATAAAAATGTTAAATCTATGTAGTCCATATTATATATAATTAAGTTTGATAACATTCTGACAACAACTTATTATAAAATTGAGCAATCCTTCCTATGACAATATATCGGGATACGCATTGCAATATATTAATTCTGTATTGCAATATATCGTGATACACTCTTGGCGTATTGTGACACCCCTACTAAGGACACCAGCAACTCATATTACGATGATCTTTTATCACATAATGTACTGTGTTATCCAGTGAATATACCTATGCCATATTTTTTTACGTATTAACCATGTATTATTACCGATACTATCAGCCCTGCGATTGGTTGTAAATTTCAATTGTCTCAATTGTGACGTCATGCCTAGGACAAGTACATGACGTCACATACCTACGCACTGGAGTCAAAATGGCTGCTTTTTACATTTCAAGGTTACATAAAAATTGTCGTTTCACACGATTAATGCCACAAATCTTGTTAATGTGATAAAAAGAATCTTACACTTATTTTCATTTCATATGAAATTTATGAAACTCGCCAGAGGCTCGCTGGATTGAAAAATTCTTAGACTCGTTTCATAAATCTCATATGAAATGGAATCTCATGTAAGATCCTGTATATACATTACCTTACCGTAGAATGTATGTTACAATTATGATAAAGTTATAATCTTCATTAGATAATTATTAATACATTTAAATCATTTGTTTGGATAGGATTTTGTATCGACTTTCTCCTATGCAGGTTTATGCACGATATATTTTCACCACCTTTAACAAGCTTCAAACCTGATTGATTAAGTCTTTATACATGAACACTGAACCCTGACTTCACCAATCACCTGACTGTGAACAGCATCCTTTAAACTCCGACTTGATTTAAATGTGATGGAACCTAACGTTTGTTTCTGTGTATCCCTGTCTTAACGGACGCTCTTAACTCTCCAGCTCTCCCTAGTAAAGTCAGGTTTTACTGATGTTTTGAAGTATCTCTTACGGAATTGTCATTGTTATGTTTCCATCTTGCAGGATCATTAGAACTAGACAAACAGCCATCTATTAATAGCCACAGAGCAGAAAGTAAGTAATCCAATAGAATTTTAACTTTTTACATGCCATTTTTGATGTACATGTGATGTATTACCCGACATTGTGTGACTGCCTGCATGTCAATTTTTTTTATTTATAGCAAAACTTTTAAACATACATAAATGGCTCATAACAATCCAATGGAACGTCATAGACATATGACTATTACTAAGTGTAGGACCTCAAGATTTCCGTCAATCCAGTTTCCATAACTTTACCCCTGAATTGTATACGAATTAAATACAATTTTCGAATGTTTTATGTATTTTGATTGTTGTATGCGCTCTATATTTGTAAACAGAGAGACGACTTCCCCCATCTCAAGCTACTGTAACAAACCATACAGAGAAGAGAATCACTACAGAAAAAGTGCTTTCCTCTCTGGCACATGAAGCTGCAAGGGAGACGATTGGGGCACGAAGGCAGTCCAACTCAGGATCTAACTCACCAGCGATGCAAATGTTCAACTCCACACCAGCACCATCACTGACCTATAGTCTGGGTAAATTCTTTTATGCCTGTTCGCTCTCATCCTATCACACGATTGTACCGAATTCATGTTTGAACAGATTTTCATCAAATTTGAAGGTAAACGACAATGTCACTTACTATTCATAGGTCAGCCACAGGGACAACGAGGCATTCATGTATTAAAGATACTTTCTGTTGTTTTTTAACTCGACTTCAACAGTTATGTCGTGATACTTTGATTATGCATTTCTGAATATGAATGAGCATTATATGTGTTTTTATCTCTAATTTTATTCATAAGATAACATTAATAATGGTTAATTCATGCTTCTTTTTATTCATGAAAGTGAATGTAATGTAGAGTTGTTGGTGTCCTTCACAGGTCACATGGGTGCAGGAAGTAACGCGGCTATAGCAGCTGCAGCATCTCAGGCTATCGCGGCAACACAGCATGTGGTAGGTGGCACACCCTCTCCATCCATTTCCAAGAAGAGAAAAAAGTTTTCCTAAAACTCTTCAAACCAATCCTGTAGAAAAAAGAGATACTTTTCTTCTGAAAGTATCACATTGATTCTGTTCCTTTAAATTAAAAAATGATTTTGATGTAATCTTAAGTTTTGGTACGTTTAGCTTTTGGGGCACACATGATTCAAGGGAGATAATAATGGTTTAAACTCTTTGGTTGTGTGTTCAATATTTTTGTGCCTGTTTGACCTTATCAAGCTGTTGAGAAATCCCACCACCAACCTCAAATTTATTCTGTGATAGGTGGGTGTTTCGAGATACAAGCTGCATTTTATGTGTTGGAGATTAAAGATAATTGTTTTTGGTGATATCCTTAACAACAATTGCATTCCATGGGATAAGGATATTTTGAAATGGAATAGCCCTATCAACTTACGCAAAAAAGAGTAATGAGATAGTCCTATACCTAGAAGGTTCAATATCATATCGATCTAAATTATTGGGATATTTTTTCACAAAAGTCCTTTCTGTTGAACATCAAACAAGTAAGTTATCAAATGTATTTTCAAAAGTTCTTTGTCCAATTTTGCAGATGCAGCAAGGCAGAAGAACTCCTAGTATGAAAGCTAGCTACGTGGCGATGTCAAGGACTGCGGACCTCGCCAAGGAACTCTCCATTCCAAAAGACACGGGTTACAACTCACAACCATCAACACCTACTTCTAGTCAAGAAACAACACCTAAAGTACCTCGACAGAAAAAGTAAGGTCAAAGTGTAGCCTGCTGTTCTTTTCACCCCTCATGGACAAATTATTTTTGCAATTATTTCAAAACTTTACTAGAGAATTTCTGAAGTTTAAACCAAACGTCAGCTTTGTATTGTGTTCATACTTCCATACTGATATCAGAAATAAAAATTAAAAAATACATAAACTTAAAAGCTTTAAATACTCAACTGTATTTGCCATAGTTAATGCCCTGGGTGCCAACAAAAAATGGCTAAAGGCAAGTGAAGGGGGCACTTATTAAGATAACAAACCATAGGCTGTAGCAGTTGTAGGGCAAATTTCCAAGGAGAGTTCCAAAATTTACATAAAAAAATCTAAACAAAACGGATAAGCAATCTTGCCAGATTATGAGGCAAGTGTGTGATACAATGTGTACATATGAATAAATTATGTTAATTTGAGAGGGCCAGAGTGGAGACTGTTAGTGAAATGGGGTTCTCAAATCTTTCAAGAAGTGCTGAAAAAGGGAAGGGGTGTTGCTTATGGTGAATATGGTTGTATGCATTTTAGTATCACCAGTGAAATTACAGGGACCACCTGCTGACTGGTGTATAATATTGCCTTTGTAGTGCTCTCTGTAACCATAACTGTAACCAAACCATACACCCCGCAATGCAGATAATCTTGTCGAATAGTTTTTATACAATATTTGATACATCTACGATTTTTCAGACAAACTTCCAAAGCAGCTCAGTTACAACAGCAGCAGCAACAACAACAACAACAACAGCAACAACAACAACAGACAGTTCCTGCTCAGCAGCCCAGCATACCAACCCCCAGCCCCCAGCAAGCGATACCTCCTATACCCCCACCCTCACGTCCCCAGCCCAGCCAGCCAGTTGTGCGAGATGCTGTGCCGGCAGCTGAGGAGGTCAGCACAGAGCTACAGATTGTTGATGAGCATGGAACGCCCATCGACTGGCAGAATGACCCCAATGAGCCACGCTATTGTCTATGTAACCAGGTGTCCTATGGAGATATGGTCGGCTGTGATAATGATGATGTAAGATTTGTATTATTACTAGCTATTAGTATCTAAAATATTTAATAGCTGAAGTATAGATTAGTGGAGGAATAGAATAATTTCAAAAATAATCATCAATTGAAAACCTTTTCATTTAGATCAATTGAGAAAGTATTTGCACCTGCATAATTAAATTCTTGTCTTTTACCAATCGTCTTATCTTGTTTTGCTCTAAAATTATCAAATTAGAATAATTTAAGTGCTCCCAATTTTAAGAAGAATGTTGTGTCTGTTGGCATGTGATGTTTTCAGTTGACTTGTTCTCCCAAAAATTAAAAGTATCAACCATATTAGAACACTACCAATAGGTCTGTGTCTCATATTAAGGTCTGCTGTATCATATCTAGATAAGCCTTTCCTGCATATACCTTTAATTCAGCTTGGGCATTAACCCATTCACCCCTAAAGTCACATTTGAACCTTACTAAATCAAAGTCTGGGGAAGTTCATCTTAAATATGGAGGGGTGAATGAGTTAATCCAGTATGCCTGTCAGTAACTAGGCTCTCTGGGCTTACTTCAGGTATAATACGGTATAACATACATTCAGTCAATGTGTATTTTTTCACAGGTTAATAAAAATACATATTGACTGCAAGAAAGGGCTATAGTTTTATGATATATTAATGAATGACTTGTATTGTTTGCAGTGTCCTATAGAATGGTTCCACTATGGGTGTGTCGGACTGACACAGGCACCCAAGGGCAAGTGGTACTGCCCTCAGTGTACAGCAGCCATGAGGAGACGTGGACGCAGATGATTACATGTCACATTAGACACAAATCTTACATTAATACAGATCGTGTCAACTTTGTTAAAATCCTGGTTTAAAAAGTTAAACGTGGTGTGTTTATAATAGAATGTTACTCTTTTCAAATTACTTAATCTTCTCCTGATCTAACCTCGGCACTGAAAAGGTGATTTTTGAAACAGTTAAGTTTTGAGAATTTTCTTCCAAAGGATTAAAATCAAATTTTCCTGTTAAGAAATTGCTGTGAATTACAGTGTTCATGGCAAAGGAAATGGGACAAGTTCTAGTGAGAGTGTATTATTCTGTTGTTGTTGTTGTTATACGATACCGTCAATATTGACTATGTGTCATTCAAACATATATGCTTGTCATTTCTGTGTTTTTCTACATTTTTGCAGGCACATATATACACCCTCATCAATCTAAGGTCAAAGATGATTATGGTAGACACTTTTCTGTAATATTGGTCAGAAATGTTGATTTATACACCCTAATTTTCATTGTTGCCGTTTTCTGTTTTTTCCCTTTCACAAATGAAGCTGCATGCCATGTCTTTCTTCTCTTGCAAGGTTTTAAGGGATTCAGCTGTCTGTCTGTACCTCCATCTGTAGAAAATCTTTTCTTGGTCAAAACTTAAGTAGTTTTTAATAGCTATACTTGTTACTCTTTACCAATACATGTACATTATATACAAAAATGACCAAAAAAAACTTACTAATTTAAGGGGTCAGATGAGAAATATTACGGTTAATGTACACGGTTTTTGTTTTTTTAGTTCATTGATGCTGTATTAAACCTTCACAGACACAGTACCAATACAAGGGTCAAAGGTCAAGGCCATTTCCATTATGTTACTTTACAATGCATTCTGGACCAGAACATTGAACACTTTCCAGTAACTTAAACCCACATATCATCCCCTTATGTGTTTAAATGTGAAAGGTCAGGGTTACTGTACATGTGAATTGATAATTTATAAAGCATTCTAAACAGTAAAATTTCTCATAGATAGGATCAGAATTTCATCTCAATTCATGAAACTTCACTGACAGATTACTGACAAAAATGTCAAGCACTGAAGGCTGATCATGTTGTATTCTTAAGGTCAAAGGTCAAGGCCATTATGCATTATAAAATGTATTTCAGACAGTAACATGGACGATTTTTCACTGTCACTATTAGCAGACATATTCATATTTAAATGGTGAGAACTTGGTACAATTTTGGTATAAGGATCCCTCCCACTCTACTGGTCTTCTGTATAAACAGTGACCTCCCCTTGAATTCGTTTTCGATATAGCTAGCACAGTAAGGCCAGAACCCTTCCGTTGACCAGGTTGCTCAGTCGGTTAGAGCGATAGTATACCAAAGTCCAGAGTTCAAATTCTGGCCAAGCGCAGGGGATTTATTTTTTCACTCAGTACACTGTTATTTCTTTATTTTTTCATACAAGTCCTACAATGCATAGTTTCATTTTGAGGAATGATTTAACAATGCTATACAAATGCAAAAAATTCCCATTGCATAATTACAGTTTTTGGCAGTGGTAATTTAACTCTGTTGTTAAAAAGCATTTTGGACCATCACTTATGCAATCTTTCACCTACCTTTTTAGCTATCAGACATGACCTAACTGAGGGCATAGAACATTAGAATGTGACAAAAAATATGTCTCATTTAAGTTCCTTCATATTTATTGACAGAAGCAGAGTGAGGGGGTATTATTTAACGAACACTTGAATCGAAAATTTATTGACAAGTTACAAATCGCTCAATATTTTATAATTTCTGTAATGTTGTCATTCACTATATCAAAAGTGGCAGCATTTAAGTATTGCAATGATGAAGATTTTGAAAAGCATAAAAATAACATGCTTTCAAGTCAGTTGGCACTGCAATCTGTGCAAACAAACAAAAGGACATTTTACTTTTTGAAGGTTTTTTAGCTGAAAGATCATGTTTCATTTTTTGCTGTGGGAATTTGTGAGGTTTGACTTAATACTTTGGTCTATACCTCTCCAATGTTTGATAATTGAAAGTTGCTTCACAATTTCAGTAATTTTCACAAGTTTCAGAATTATCTATTAATATTGAAAAATATTGAGGGGAGTGTGAAGAATGAAGGAAGCAGACTGTTATAATATACATTTCTATGCTTTGAATATTTTTGATAATTTTGCATTTAGGTAATCGGAGAAAAATGGGCATATCAACACATTATGAAAATAAGCATTGCAGTGGTGTTGTCAGCATATAAATGTTCACATCAGGAATAATCAAAGAGACAAAAGGCAAACATTTCACCATTCAGAATTTTCTTTTATTACAGTACATATTGCGTTTTGATATTTTGTGTGTATGTGTGTGTGCCTATTTGTGCTTCGAACACAGTTTGATTTCAAGATACTGGAAACAAGAAATTCTAATTATGTACCATATGGGTGTTATAAGCGTGGATTGGATTTGTTTATGAAATCAACATTAGTGTGTTCAATGGACATGTTACTACCCTGTGTATTTATATACACAGTACAATGTATAGGTGTTATTTGTTGGAGAAATGGAAGTATTCATTCTGAATGTAATAGCTCCTAGTTAGACTAACATTATCCAGGCAGGTTAGCCGTTTCCTTCATTATAAAGGTTTCTTTTTATTCAAAAGTCATTTTTTGGGCAATACAATATACTCTGACGATATCAGAGGCTGTACTGGTAGTAGTTATGTTAATTACACATCATACTTTTCCATGTTGATTATAATGTGTTATTTATTTTGTTAAATAAAAAATGACCACATAATTTGTAACAGTTAAACCTGCTTTAAAGTCAAACTTGGATGCGTCGAATACCATTCCTGTTTTGATCAGGTAGTCGAGTCCAGACAATTTCCCTAGGTATAGCTGTAGTAACTTGACTGGGGTGTTAGAAGTCGAATACCCCTCGATCAATTGCAGTGATCAAATTGATCCACATCCAATGCAATCTTACAGTTTCCTTCGAAATCTTAGCATCGCTTACCTGGTCTGTGTAAAACGACTGTTGCAGAATACTTGATTTACACCCTCGTTTGTCTAAATTTACATGATCTTCCATGTATTGTGTTAAAGAGAAGAAACAATGTGAGATAAAATGTATTTAAAACAAAAATCACTTGTATTTAATCCTTTTGTAGTACATGTATCCATTTTACTTCTGTCTGTATTATAAGAGAGAATATGTAGAAACATAATTCTTAGGTAAAGCTAACAAGGTTTTGTGTAGAAACATAATCACTGCTTCTGGGTTTATCAACTTTGATGTGCCAATCACTGTGTAGTCAACTTTCTTTTTCTACGAATAGCATTGTTATGACAAAAATCCCTATAAATAAAACCACCTGTCTATAATGTTTTGTTTTGCTGTCTGCCTTTCGAGGCCATTATAGACAGTGTTTACCGTTTTTCTCCATTTAGACATTCTGTTTGCGATTACATCAATATCACATGTTTTCAGATTTCTTCTGATATCAAACAAAATGATCGAAATTGAATCAAAAACGATACAGAAGGTAAGTTATATTTCTGCAATGTTGATTAGAATGTTAAATTAAGTTCCCCATGAAAAGGAATGTCTAGTCTACCAGATAAAAACGACACTTAAGAACAATGATTTGAATCGAGCTTGTTGTATACCGAGTGTTAGCAGTGAGTGTTGCATGTTGTATCAAATTTTCACCACAAACATTTACAAGATAAAGATCATGATTTGCAAGACAACAATTGTGAATTTCAACATACATTACTATTACAAGCTTACCAGGTATATATTACTCAAACGTTTTTTCCAACCAAACAAAATTAATAATCAAAATGGAAAAAAAATATTAAAAAAATGGATCAGTTGTTGATTTCTGAGTGTTACTGGTTTTGTTTTTCTCCGTCCTTCAACTCAATCGGGATCAATAAGGAAAAGAGCCTAGGTTATGTGCTAGGTTGGATATTATCTTACAGGAATATCTGTCACAACTTTTGCTGAGGTGTAAAATGATGACAGTAAGATTATTAGTTCACCTGGCCAAAACTGCCAGTGAGCTTATGCCATGCCCAGGCCGGCCGAAGCATCTGTTGTCTGTCCTGCGTATATTTCAACTTGTACACATTCTTCTGAATAACCAAAAGACCTGGGGTGATGATTTTTTGCTAGTATTTTACTAAGATGGAGGGATATCAATTTTGTTCAAATAAATGACCTTGGTCAGCTTTCAAGGTCATAGGAAGTCAACTGTGTAAAAATCTTCCCAACAACTTCTTCTCAAGAGACCATTTTAGGGTGATAAAGAAATGTACCTTGTATGTTGTGATGATGGGCTATCAATTTTGTTTAAATTAAGAACCTTAACTCTCTTTCTAGGTCACCTGGGTCAAATTCGTCTTTCACTTGTGTAATAGGACGAGGAAAAGTGATAAAGATGGTGCCGTCGCTCTTCTTTTACACTTGAATCAATTTCTATAGAGTAAAAAGACTAACCTTCCAAGAAATAAACATAATGTAACTGTATTTCATCTATTTAAATAAATTTTACCTTGACCATACCGGGATATTTGAAAGTCACTGATGTGAAATAAATAACATGCGAGTAGTTACACATGTAGGCCCATCATGCCTCTTGTTTGAGGTAAACGCCATGGGTATGTTAATACTGGTGCATTCGAAATGCAGGTGTGGGAGGCTGGATGCAAATGAGTTGGAACCTCTACCATATGATTAACAATTCACCATTGCATTGTGTACAGCAACAGATATGGTGCAGAGCTCTTGATTATATATTTAGATTTCGCAGATGAAAATCCACAATAATGTTAGAAGATGACTAGCACAATTGAATGTACGGTACAGCATGGGAGTGTAAAACCTGCTAGTTACAATACATATATTCATGTATGTACAGGTTAAGTATCATGAACCACAGTTTGGAAAGATTGAAACTTGAGTAGTTTGTAAAGTTCAAAAATGAGAGACTTGGTGTAAATTAAACTCCATATATGGTATTGAAACCATTTTGAAATAGATAACTTGGATCAAACAGGTGAGAAGGATTATGATGAAAATTAAAAAGTACTCGATGATAATGTTTATTATTTAATAGCCACAAAAAAATAGTGTAACCCTACAAGACTTAGAAACTTAATTGTGGGTAAATAAACAATTAAGTAGTTAAACATGTGTAAGTCATGCATAAAATTAAGTTCATGATATTGGATATAGCAACAATGTGTAGACCATAATGGATAAAAACAATTCTATAAATGTGGGAGACTAAAATGTAATCCTTTATCCTCCAAACGTCAATATTTCCCTTTAGTTTAAGTAGATACAGTTTGTGTATTTCTAAAATCAAGTGGAAGTCTCCTGATAATTTTCTAGTAGAGCTACACTTCTTCTTCTCTTCTTTAGGGTGCAGGGGCTCCATCAATAATGATTATGCCCTCGGGGTCCTATCACAGAGGCGTGAAAAATGGGGTTATTTACAGCGATTAGTTTGGGGTAGATAAAAGGTAAAAGCTGGTGTATGTTTTAGCGTGTGGTGAGGGCTTCAAGGGCTGCATAGGGTATGTTAATTAGTACTAATATTAATACCCGGCCTCCTCTGCCTTGTAGCAGAAATGTGTTTGTATGCGTGAGGGTGTGCATGTCTGGTTCGAGGGTCTAAGGATGTGAGTTGGGTTTATAGCTACGATTTGGTTATGGCTACGATCTGTATCATGCATTAGTAGTGGTTTCAGTCCTCAATTTGATCTGGCATTATAACTAATTTTAAGTAATCCTATCAGACAGCACATGACCAAGCACACATTATCGATCAGTCTCAGGAGTTAAGTCAAAGTGAAAGTACACTTCCCGTAAACACACTATCTACATCATGAAAATGCTTAAATGGACGATAGTGCATTCTCAAATATCAAGCATTTAGAGAACCGAGATTAATTCATCAGCTGACTGCTCTCAGAGCGAGAGCCATGAAGATGCAGACAGCTGGCTAGCCAACACCGAAATGTTTCCCCTGTTTGAATTAGTTCGACTTTTCACTGTGAGGGACGACTACGATTCCAGGAACTCCCCAACTATTGTTCGCTATGCATACAAAGAAGCGGGCGAAGTTAACCTGCTGGCACTTGCCTGCACCAATGGTAAAAATCGAGTTAGGACCGAATTCCTACTTTGCACGCAACCCCTGACCATATTTTGTCGACACATGTTGGGGCGATGTCAGTTTGTTTTACCTGGAGAGATTGAACCATATTCTGAAGTATTTAATCAAGTTAACTGTTTTTGAGTTGTTGACAGTATTCAAAACCTTGCAGTTAGTCAAATTGTTGGTGTTTCAATTATCCTTGTAGACTTTAGAATACTTTGCGTTTATACAACAAACTTGAAATTTTGCTTATGATTTGTAAATGGTATCTCCATTATTAAACAGAAGAAAAAAGTGGAAAATACTGATAATACAAGAATGCTTAATTTAATACTGAATGTATGCATATAGTTAGATGGTGTTGTAAATCAGATTTTTTTTTTTACAAAAAGTCACTTAACAAATTGCTGGGCGTGCGAAAATCCCACACAGGGCACTCATGGTAATTTCTCTGCTGGGCACTCGTTAGAGTAACTGCTGCCAACCAGTCTAGCCATGTATCGCGCATTGAAAAAAAACCTCAATGTTGTTTTAACTGTTTATAGTTAGTTCAACGGTTATTGCTGGAAAAGCTTGTTTGACAGTAAGGCATTATTTCCTTATTGTATTCCTTAAGTTCTACACAACGTTGCCAGTTTTCTTTCCCGAGCCCGGACACCTCCTTTACATGGTACCATATATCTTGATTAGTTTGAGGTATGGATTAGGTAATTCAAACCCTCGGGATAAAATATTGAGCAAAAGACCCTCGGCAAAGCCTCTGGTCTCCTGCTCAATATTTATCCCTTGGGTTTGAATAACCTTATCCATACCTCACATCAGGGATAGATTCTATTAATCCACCAATAACTGTTTCTGCTTTATATCCAACCATTACTACTCACCCATCTCCCCAGCCTTTGTCTTTTATTTCTCCTTTTCTGGATTCTGATTTCCATCCTAGTGAGTCCTATTCTTTCCTTTGTGTCAGCTGTTCACCATTATTTTCAGGATGCATATGAAGGGAGTTATATACATGTTATTATTGGTCCATATTTCAAACTGCTTAAATGTGTTTATAGTGCCATATCAGTTAAACACTATGCAAACTAAGCCCAGCCCAGACTATATTTTACTCCACTCTAAAAAGGTGGAGATGACTAACAAAAACAGTCTTGTCCAAGAACACCACTACATCCCACTGTTGGCAAAATCCAAAACTTACACATGGTCACGCTAAACGTACAAGTTTTGTGCAACACTTGTGATGCCTGCATAACTGTTTTCTTCTAGGATATGTCCTCCTTAGGTACAGTAGTGGAAATGGAAAACCTCCCACCACTCACCAGTTACCATGGCCACAGGATAAACCTATCAGCTCAATGTGTTTCGACCCTACTGTGACCTGGCTCCTGGTCCTAGCAGAAGATGCCACCCTGTTCATCATACCAGCACTGCCTATCATGGTAAGTAGGAGTTTTAGCTTATCTGACCTCAACCTTTACTTTTAAGATCTTCAGAACCCTGACACCTAAAGTCATGATGTTTGGCCTGTAGCTTTGTGGCTTGTAGTGCTATCAAATCTATTGAAAGGAATGACCTTGACCCACTTTCAAGATCACAAGATCATATGTGTTGACACTTCAAACAAGCATGATTATAGGATAAGTGTATCGAGAAATCCATATCTAAATTAGCGGAGAGTTCTAAATTTTGTTTTTTCTATGAAGCCTCCCTGTACAAAGGACCATCAGTTTTGTATAAATGAAGGTCATGACCCCTCTTGAGGCTGAATGGTAATAGAAGTAAATATAGATAGAATACAGCAAACTGAAGCACTGGTTGAAAATTTCAACTCAATTTGGTATGAAGGATCTCTGGGTCATGGGAATTGAAATTTGTGTATAAATAGTGAAATCTTGTATGTTGATGATTTAATGTTTTTCTGTAGGATCCAACTGCTAAAGTCAACCAACTGTGGCGAGAAGATGATGTCACCATAACGAAGGTTAAGCGACCCAAAGGTATACGTACTGGGGGTAATACAATAGGATCATAGGCGGCTTAATAAGTTGTATAGATTTTTTTTTTTTAATGTTAGTGTTCATCAGCTCAATGAACTGCAGTCAGATGACTTGAGGAACAAAAACAATAAAATGTAAAAGTCAGTTAAATTAAAGAACAAAATATAAGTAAAAACAAAAACATAGATTAAAACACATCACAGTGTCAGTATATGAAATTTTGATATCAGTAAGAAGAATTTTCGCTACCAGGTATATTATCATTATGGAGAAAGAAGAATTTCTTTTATTAAATTTTCTATTGAATACCTCATCTCATCCTTTTTGTTAAATATCTAATACTCTGTATTGTTGGATAAGAAAACTAATATCAAACAGCCATAAAAACCAGGCATGTGTGGTCTGGGTGTTGGGATCCACGAAAGTCCTTAAAACACTTGTAGAACTGGTTTTCAAGTTTTGACAGAAATAGGTGTAATTTTGTTGTTGTGTTTTACAGGCGTTCCTACTGCCCTCCTCTGGTGGCACACACTGGATGACCGACAGATAGCCATCATTGGCACAAAGGTACATAACTCACTCCTGATTGATCAGTAATTGTATACATTTATAGTACCTCTCTGGTATGCAATTGCCTATAGTTGAGGATTTATCCTAATTAAAAGAGAATCTGTCTTCCACTTCATCCAAGGATCAATGTTGTACCATACATGTATTTAAAGCACAGAATCTTGCATAATGAATATTTCATATAATGTTTACATTTTGATTCCTTGTTCTGAATTTTAACGTTGTTCAACATGATTTGAAATCTTGCAATACTTACTGTGCCTAAGTAATGTAGATTGTAGACGCTTATTTCAGTAAGATGAAATTACTGGGTATATGTATTTATAAATTCAGATTGTGATGGGGTCTTTTTCATGATTTTGACATAAAAATGTGCAGATGTGCTACAAAAGATTCGGGTGGAACCATTTCTGATAACATGCTGGCTGACAATGAACCAATGACTGTTTACAGTCTTTGTTTCATATACAAGTAACCTGTGCAGGCTTCAGGGAAAGAAAAGGCCCACTGCACGATCATAAAAGGCGACTAATGTCGGACACCCTGCAGAGTTTGGAGTTTTTTTCTATGTTTTTGACTGAGAGGACATTGAACAGACCCCATTGCAACATAAAGGATTTTTATCATTTCCAACTTTGCTGTCTTCTTTTGTTTTAGTCCCCTACCGAAACCAGGGGGACTTCAGGTTTTGTCTGGGTCCGTCTGTCTGTCAGTTGTCCGTCCGTTACCTTTAGTTAAGGTTTTGGTTAAAGTTTTGTAATGGCTTACCATTCGCTTAATAATGATGTTAGGATGCTGATTCTTTGCATATAAGTTCTTTAAGGGTCTAGCATTAATTCTGTGGATTAGAAATGGAAAATATCTGTTGGGGGCGCCGGTAGGGGACATGTATTGATTCATCAATACCCACAGAATGCTTGTTCCATCTGCTTTCTCTTTCCGGTGGTGCCTCTCTAGCTAGGCACCCGTCCTGATACGAGGATGTTAAACTCTAAACTAACAAACACATCTTACACAAGTAATTTTGTTGTTATCAATATTACACTTACAGATTGGAGAAATAATCTTTGTGGATCTGGTTACAAGGAAGACGTTGTATGATATCAACTGTGACTGTAAAATCATGCAGATTGACATCGTGGAAGATGACCAGCAGATGACCACTAACCTTCTGGTCAGTTTGAATCTCAGCAAATTTTAAAATATTAATAAGAATCATAAATGATATCAGGCTCCCAAATACGTTTTTTTCTAAATAAATGCAAAAAAATATAACGGTGCAAAATCAAAACCATACACACACAGTATATGGTCCTCCAAGAAACCATAAAATTTAAAATAATGACCGAGCTAGAAAAGGTCAAATATCCCACAAAGGACATGTTAAAAGTATCCTCTCTTTCCTCCCTGCAAGCTAGGGTCATGCAGTATTCATGATTCTGATCAAACATTTTTCTGTAGATTACGGACCAGTCAGGTGTCCAGTGGAAGTTACTGTTAGAGAGCCGTACACATGAGATTTTGTCCCTACCAGACAAGGAGCTCCTTGACCTAGGGTACAACACTGTAGATGGAAGGAACCTCCCTATAATCAGCATCACCACTCCTTCGGGTAAAATACATTAAACATGTATACGGCTGTACTCGGCTAACTTACATGTAGCAGGACCACAACCTCCCACATGTTTCTGCTAACTCAAGTTAAACTGTATGGAATGATATTGTGTAGTGTTAAAGTCCAAACATTTAAGATTAAGTTTGTAAAAGGAGATAAAGAAAAAGATGTGGCAAAAATAGTGCTATGATGTCACCGATGTCAAATGGATTTTTTTTTATTATCAAAAAATTTGTTAATCAAGCATAACAAATTAACATCATGTGTATTAAAGGTATCAAAAGCTGTACAAGACATGCTGACTTTTCTGGAACACTTTGTGTGACTTGTTCTATTGTGGGGGTTTACTGTGAGATATCATAATGTCCTTTGATATATAAAATTTACAAGATTTTTATGTCTCCCGAGTTCTTGGTGTTGTAATTTTGTATAGACTTCGAGTTGTGATCTTGTCCGTGTGTGAAATGATGCTGTGGTGATACTATTGGACTGATGTATTACTTTTAACAGATCAAACCAGAGACCTGTTTCTGCCACTGAGGTTTTACCAGTTCCAGCGATCTGTGTTCCTGTCGCCACAGTATGCCAAGGGACGCCATTTTGTGGCTGCTCATTGTGACAAGACAAACACATATCAGGTATGACCTGAACAGCATATCAAGTTCTATGTTAGCTGACCTAGCTCCAACTATCTCAGACTTATCCATGCTAGACTTATACAGACATGGATGCGAGATGTGAAATAGGCAGATATCGCAGATCTTTCTTTCGCCGCTAGTATATTTTCTCTGTAAAATTCGGCTCTGAATGACTGCTTATATGTTTTTAAGAGTTTGAGGAAAAAAAACACATCCATTCCTCTTTCATTTCTCAGTATTACCTTTAATTTCTAAAAAATGGAAAAAAAATGAAGAAAAAAGATTGAAATATATTGAAAGGATATCTTCAAATATAGACATGTAATTTGAATGGACAGGACTATATTTTCTTAGTTGTGACTATGAGAAATCTAGGAATTCTATTCATTTTTTTCTCTGGTATATTAGGGCTTTGACTCTGTTGACATTTAGCAATTTCTCTGAAATCTGAGGGGTCAAAACATGTCAAATAGACATATCCTTTCAAACCCAAGAGTCAGAGCTCATTTTTGGGAGTCAAATACATACTCTCAAGCCAGGTAAAAACAAATTGGCTGAACAAATGATTTTACAGGATACCAGTAATCACATTTCTACAATGTTTAGTCCCGGAATAGTGTAAAAATTCTGTTTTTAATGACTTCAGAACTAGTTTTTAATGACGATCATTCCAATACCTTCTTCATCATTATTTCAGATTTATGACAGTGATGTGGAACACAATCCTCTGTTTGTGTACAAGTTACCGTTCGGTGCTTACAACGTCATCCTGACGGACAAAGTGATATTTACTACGACACGACTTGGTGGGGAGAAGAGATTGCTTGTGATAGCTAACCAAAGGGCTGAAACCTCAGTGGACGATCAACAGGTAATAATAATAATAATATACAGCATTTGATATAGCGCCCTATCTAGCTAACATATGCCACTCTAGAGCGCTCTACAGTACATAGATATACAATTGATACAATTAGTATATACAATTTTGAGGAATTCGCAGGAGCTGCCTTATCAGGCGCTAACTACTAGTCCTATGCCACCTGGCTATTATCTCCCAATGTGTGTATGCCTGCGTGTAAGCTGGATATGTAACGTGTTCTATTTGTAGTGGGACTGTGCTTCCAACGGCATCTTTTATAGTGCCACCTCACTTGAATGCTACAGCACAGATACCGCAACCCCAGACTAATTTATACTTCACCTGGGTTGTTGGAGTTGTGTGGGCAGGAGAAAAGCACTTTCTCTGAATATCCATGCATACGACGACTTCAGGGATCGAACCCCGGTCTCCTGCGTTGAAGGCCGGAGTGTAAACCCCTGTTATGTAAAAATCACACAATGAAAATACCATTTCAGGATTTCAACAAGGATGCAGTCTTACAGCAGTTTGATCTTCCCCAAGAGGAGCACCTGTTGACTGTCCTAAAGAAGTCCTATCCTTTCTACTGGCATGACAAACGTGAGGAAGATCTGTGTCAGAAGATGGCTCAGGACATACAGCTAGGTCTGAGGCGGACCAACAGAGCTGGGCCAAACATCCTACCATTGACCGCATACGACATGCATGTCACGAGTCACACAGTGCTCAATGGCTGCGTCATCATCACAGGGTCGTCTGTGTATGAATGTAGGCCCAGGTAAGGGTTTATATTTATCCGGATGGAGTCACACTTCTCGCACTGTAATCAACGCCTGTATTGTCACAACAGGTTTATCATTTTGAATGTAGGTCCTTATCAACACCTCTTATCCAATATAAGTGCTTTTTAGAATAATCGTAATTTTTAATTTCAATTAACCCTTTCACCACTGTAGACCATAATGGACTCATCCAGATCAATGTATGGTAGAGTCTACTAAAGTTACCTAGGGATGAAAGGGTTAAAGAGAATTGTTTCATGTCTGGAATTTCGCTTAAATATTGTAGGATATCACCAGAGCGGCTGTTTCTACAGATGGCAGTCCAGCAGCTTGACCACTCCCGAACGGAGATCCTTGGTATAGGTCTTGGCCTTGACCTCAATACGCTGTATGAAGTGTCCGCTGAACATGTGCTAAAGAGCAAGGATTTCACACAAGCCATCAGACTCTACAAGCTCTCAAAGGTAGTGTTTACAACAGTTTTTATTTCAGGTTGAAGACAAATCCCAGTTTCATTGAGACTATAATGTTAGTTTTGTATACCCTTGTATTGTACTGGTTGTCCCTGTGTGTCCCATGTGATACCAATGACTATAACTTTACTGCAATCTACCTCCCCAGTGTTCCCATGTGAGGCGAGTGACTATATTATTATTATTATCATCCTTCCCATGTAGTCCCATGTGAGGCGAGTGACTATATTATTATTATCATACTTCCCATGTAGTCCCATGTGAGGCGAGTGACAATAATGTTATTATTATCATACTTCCCCAGTGTTCCCATGCCAGGAGAGTGGCAAACTTTGCACAGTACGGTTGTGTTCAAGAGGTACTGACCTACGCCAGACAAGTATTGTGTGGTCAGAACCAGGACATCAACACCAGTGAAAGGAAGCAGCTGACCGACCTGGCCATACACTGTTTTGTACACCAGATACAGGAACATTCTGGCGACAAGGCACAACTCGAGCAGTCTTTTCTGTAAGATATTATTGACCTTGACATTTAAGTCTGACCTTTTGTCTTTACTAAATGCTTTTCTTGAACTTGACACAGGTCCAAACTGATAATTTGATTTTCCTAAAGATAAAATGTTTACCTGTATTCTTAAAAAAATCTGGTACAATTCTTACTTGTGAACTATGAAAAGCAGCAATGTATGGTATTTGCTTTTAGGTTGGATACTGTTAAAACGAAATGATATTGTACCGATACCAATGAAACAATAGCATATTTTTATTGATACAATATTAATGACTACATAAGTAAAAGGAATTGGTATACACTTGGTCAGCAACACTTTCATAGTCAATGTGAGTTTTTCTTACTGTTTCTCTTTTAGTCACATTTGGTCACAATACATTACGAAAGCCATTAGCTTACAGTCGGCATTCATAGTCGCACATTTAGTTTTGTAAATTGTATTTTACATTTGAGAAATCTGTTGCATATAAAAATAATAACAAAGCCTGATCAATTAACAGATTAGTGCTTAATTCTAGCTGTCTTAAAAGCAAATGTTAAAAGAATATATACTATTGTCAGAAATAGGAATGAAAAGCAAGCGGGTTTGATGAGACTCCTAATTCATTCCTGTAATGCATATGGCAGCATTCATAATTACTCAGGGATTTTGTCAAATGTAAACGTCATTTCTATTTATTTTTTCTCTTGAGTTTTATACAATTAATATTCACTGTAATACCAATAATGGTAGAGGTATATATTAAAACGTGTATGTACCGGTGTTTTTCAAAGCAAGTTCTGATCTGGTCCTTACACAGAGTATCATTATCCATACCTATTTGCTTTGTTGTTCTTCCACTGCAGTGAGTTTCTCATCACCAACTTTTCGTATGAAGAAAGCTTGGCTCTTTCTTTGCTATCAGAAAATGGTCTGATCTATATCCTACTGGAACTTGCTAAGGTGAGCTACCATAATATTAAACTATGGTAAATTATGTTGTGGTTTTTTTTTGGGGGGTGGGGGGTTTAATGAGCTGTCCTGCAATCTGATTGGTCAGAATATGCAACTGTCATGTAATGGGCATGTCATGTTTTTTTGTGGGTGGGAAATTGGAATTATAACGATTTAGAAATAATATGATGGCATGATGCTGTCAGTATCTGAAAAACACTTTTTATTTTGTAATATGGCCATTGAGAGGTTGTTATTTAAGAGTACAGATTTGATAACCAATTGATCATGTTCTAGAGGGGAAATATCCTGGTGATAGGTTTACTGTGAAAGGAACTCAAATTGTGGTTTTTGCAGAAACTCTTGGAATTGGCACTTATTCAGTAAAGAGAATTCTATTATAATGAATAATATTAATTGTTGGTCAGGAAAAAAGGCAACAAGGTTTAAATGATGTGTACATAAGATAAAATGGATTAAAACTTTCTGATTCCTGTGTGACTGCAGGCTCGCGGCTTAGTGATGGAGGCATTGGACTTGTTGGCCAAAAACGATTACACCAGACTAGACAATCCTGTGGTGGACAGTCTGGTCAGCAAGGGCTTCACCAACCACCTAGTTCAGGCAGCCAAAGGTAGGTTACTATAGTGACACCAACCACCTAGTTCAGGCAGCCAAAGGTAGGTTACCATAGTGACACCAACCAGCTAGATCAGGCAGCTACAGGTAGGTTACCATAGTGACACCAACCAGCTAGATCAGGCAGCTATAGGTAGGTTACCATAGTGACACCAACCACCTAGTTCAGGCAGCCACAGGTAGGTTACCATAGTGACACCAACCAGCTAGATCAGGCAGCTACAGGTAGGTTACCATAGTGACACCAACCAGCTAGCTACAGGTAGATTACCATTGTGACACCAACCAGCTAGTTCAGCCACAGGTAGGTTACCATAGTTACACCAACCAACTAGTTCAGACAGCTACAGGTAGATACCATGGCAACACCAGCCACCTTATTCAGACAGCCAAAGATTGGTTACCATGGCTTCACTAGCCATCTAGTTCAGACAGCTACAGATAGGTTACCATAGTGACACCAACCAGCTAGATCAGGCAGCTACAGGTAGGTTACCATGGCAACACCAGCCACCTTGATCAGTCGGCTAAAGTTAAATTACAATGGCGGCACCAGCAACCTTGTTCAGGCAGTCACAGTTAGGGTTTCATGCCAACACCCACCACCTTGTTCATCCTGCTACAGGTAGGTTACTGCAACATCACCAACCACCTTGTTTTTGCAGCCACAGGTAAGATATCATGGAATCACCTGCCACATAATTCTGTCGGCTACAGGAAGGTTACTATGGCTTTATCAACCACCTAGTTCAGACAGCCACAGGTTGGTCACAGAGCTATGCAGGCCATCTTGTTCAGACATCCACAGGTTGGTCACAGAGCTATGCAGGCCATCTAGTTCAGACAGCCCCAGTAAGACTATGATGGCTCCACAAAACACCATTGTTTCTGGCAACCACAGTTAATAAATTACCTTTGCCTGTATTCATGAAAATGTGTGTGAGACATTCAACTTTATCAATGAACCATAAAGCCTAGAGCACTTTTCACCAAATGACTGTGAAAACAAATGAACACAGGTTGAATTTGCCCTCACATACTTACAGGTTTTGGTTTCTATAAGAAAAAGAAAAAAAATCTCTATACATAGTTGTTTCCTTGTTATTGATAGGTACGTTTTTCCAGTCACTGTCTCCCCAGTACAGGACCGAGATCCTGTGCTCCAAGCCTCAACTGGCCCTTCAGCATTACGCCATGATACAGGACAGCATAGCCGACCTCAGAGTGGACACGCTGGAAAACCTTGCCAACATTTTTGACCCCTCAAGGGTTAGCCTGAGGAACCACATATCTAAACATATGATTTCCAAGAAAAGGTAAGTGCTTTTGAATGTAATTTGAACAGAGAAAATGAAGGAAAGAAGCATTTCTATGTATTAGTTTGATTCTGATAATTGACCTGACCAGTTTTAGAGCATATTTCATATCTTGGAGTCAGATAGGTGTAAGAGGGAGATACAACCATAAGACATACTTGACTTACCTGTGGAGCAACGCATTCTCTATCATGTAACAATGGATCAGCAAATTGGGTAAAAGCCGGGTAATAGTCTATCATGCTTTTGTTGGGTAAAGGTAACATTTTACAAAAATCAGTGTTGTGTTTCCAAAACAATATTCCTAATTGTATTAAGTTGATGTTGTGTTTCCTCAGAACTGCAAGTATCTCCTCTCTGACCTCCCAATGTAGTGATGGAGAAGCTGGCCCAATGGTAAGTCACAACTCTAAACCTGTTGTTGAGCCTCCCGATTAAGTTTTTAGCTTTATGTAACTGTTAGTCGCAAATTAATTATTAACCCTGTCACCCCTATGTAACTTTAGTAGACTCTACCATACATTGATCTGGATGAGTCCATTATGGTCTACAGTGGTGAAAGGGTTAAGAACATCTTTTACACTGCTGCTTTGAACACAAGTCATGTAAAACACAGTCATAAAATTAAGTATTCTCAAAATTGAAATGATTTTCAGTCATGCTGTGATGCGTTTTCTATTTAGTCCACACATTTGTCTTTTAAACAGAAACATGTGAAGAAAGGCTGTGAAGATTTAAATGTAGTTTTAGCACTGAGTGTAGGGGATTCACTTCAAAAATAAGTCGCTTAAGATATAAGGTGTAAGTCTCACTAGGATCCGTAGGCAGGGCCTAATAGGGAAGACATCTGGAACTGGAGTGATTCATAAAAATAACGCTGAAGTTTGACATATATTAATGTAGCATCCCTTGGTCAAGGTGATTCCATTTTATGTCATCAGAGATGACGGCTCTCTTAACCAGAGAGGTTGGCCAATAGAGGACTAGGGTAAATGTGTAAAAGACTACTTCCAAAGAATGGCTTGACCTGTTTTAACACAATCTAGTATTGGACCATCCCTATTCCAAGGAAATATGATTTGCGTAAATGAAGAAAATGATCACATGAGGTAGACAGGCAGAGTGGAAATATTGAGTATTTAAATAACTACTCTGAAGAATACTTTTCTGTCATTTGTTTCAAAGACAGATGCATACTTTTACAGGAGAATACCCTGCCTGAGGCATCAAAGTTGGTGGATTTTTTTGTCACCATAATTTTACAACTCAATAGTAAACGTGACAAATCTGGAGACATTCCCAACGCTGAGGAGGTACTTACCATGAACTCCAACGATATATCTAAACAGGTCAGTTATCAATTCAGGTCAACATTCTACAGGGTTGGCTAGAACATTTAACTACAGCCTTCAGATTTAATCAGGAAAAAAATATTCATGCTTTCAGATATTTTTAAGATAAATATGACATTAAGTTTAACAAAATAAGCCTTTTCAGCCATAATTGGCAAAGTTGAATGGGAATATATATATATTTATTTTTTTGACAATTCTTTTTTCTACCATTTATGTGTAGAATAGCTACTTCCATTTATCTACTGCACAAAGGCTACAATATTTGAATTGATGAGATTATTTAAACCAAAAGAAGTTCCTGTATATCGTTTTCTATTGCATATTTTGTTGGTATTGGGTCACCAATTTACCGACGCGCTAATCTGTTAAACCTCGATAATACGCTAGAATTAAAGGGCACTAAAATACGTACGTTAACAGTTTATGAGCTGTTTTATCAATATTTTTATAAGCTGACTTTTTGGACTTATATAACCCTTTTTGATGTTGTCACCGTCAGTCTCCCGAAGAAAATTTGAAAGTGAAAGTCCGAAAGTTGACCTGTCGACCAGTACCACTTGGTGCCGGACATCAACATGTGGCTTTAGTGCGCAACGGTGACCTATACACCTGGGGTCGCACTTCCCACGGCAGGTAAACACAGAGCTTTAATACACTTCATTACATTTAACAGGATTTAACAGAATGCTCAGCTTCAGACATATTTAAAAACAAACATAGGTATCAGTTTGATTTAAGACGCAAATGCACAAATTTACAATCTGATTTTCAAATTGCTGTAAAAATCATTACAACTTTACATTAATTTGAGATTATTGAAACTCCTTTTAGGTAGAATGGTGGAATAATCTATGCATGTACATACAATATAAGTTACGATTTGATTTACCCTGACCTTACCTGATGTGTTACAGGTTGGGCCACGGAGACCTGGCTCCAGACAACACTGTATCTCCCCCCTGTAGGGTGGAAACTCTCCACATGCTCCAGGTTCGGGTCATCTCCGTAGCTTGTGGCGGTGAACACACGCTAGCCCTCACACAGCAGGGGGTACGTATATCATATATTACCTGTGGTGTTTCATTAGTCTGTCATTTTATTTAAAAGACTACGAGGCAAGGTCATTGGAAAGGATGTTAACTAAGTTGTGTATGAAGCATCTCTAGATCAGAGGGCTTCAAATGTTTTAAAGGAAGGTTATGTGACCTAACATCTTAAGGACTTCTGTACCACTGCCAAAAACTGTAACTAAGTGTTGAAAACTGTTATTTCCAGTATGCCTATAACCTTACTAAATCATTTCTGAAAAGAAAACCATACATTGCAGGACTTTTATGAAAAATGATGACGATGAATTTAACAAAATATTATCAACAAGAGTTTTCTGTGCGTAAAAAAATCAGCAGGTCTAGACCGGGATTCACACTATTGACTTGAGATTGTTATGCTATCTCTGTAACCAATTGAGCTACGGAGTCAACAGAAGTGTACTAGCCTGAATGTATTGAAATGGAAGTTGACAGGTGTTTGCGTGGAGGTCATCATGCTAAAAATATGGTTTTGTATGGGTTGACAGGTGTTTGCGTGGGGGTCATCATGCTAAAAACATGGTTTTGTATGGGTTGACAGGTGTTTGCGTGGGGGTCATCATGCTAAAAACATGGTTTTGTATGGGTTGACAGGTGTTTGCGTGGGGGTCATCATGCTAAAAACATGGTTTTGTATGGGTTGACAGGTGTTTGCGTGGGGGTCATCATGCTAAAAACATGGTTTTGTATGGGTTGACAGGTGTTTGCGTGGGGGTCATCATGCTAAAAACATGGTTTTGTATGGGTTGACAGGTGTTTGCGTGGGGGTCATCATGCTAAAAACATGGTTTTGTATGGGTTGACAGGTGTTTGCGTGGGGGTCATCATGCTAAAAACATGGTTTTGTATGGGTTGACAGGTGTTTGCGTGGGGGTCATCATGCTAAAAACATGGTTTTGTATGGGTTGACAGGTGTTTGCGTGGGGGTCATCATGCTAAAAACATGGTTTTGTATGGGTTGACAGGTGTTTGCGTGGGGGTCATCATGCTAAAAACATGGTTTTGTATGGGTTGACAGGTGTTTGCGTGGGGGTCATCATGCTAAAAACATGGTTTTGTATGGGTTGACAGGTGTTTGCGTGGGGGTCATCATGCTAAAAACATGGTTTTGTATGGGTTGACAGGTGTTTGCGTGGGGGTCATCATGCTAAAAACATGGTTTTGTATGGGTTGACAGGTGTTTGCGTGGGGGTCATCATGCTAAAAACATGGTTTTGTATGGGTTGACAGGTGTTTGCGTGGGGGTCATCATGCTAAAAACATGGTTTTGTATGGGTTGACAGGTGTTTGCGTGGGGGTCATCATGCTAAAAACATGGTTTTGTATGGGTTGACAGGTGTTTGCGTGGGGGTCATCATGCTAAAAACATGGTTTTGTATGGGTTGACAGGTGTTTGCGTGGGGGTCATCATGCTAAAAACATGGTTTTGTATGGGTTGACAGGTGTTTGCGTGGGGGTCATCATGCTAAAAACATGGTTTTGTATGGGTTGACAGGTGTTTGCGTGGGGGTCATCATGCTAAAAACATGGTTTTGTATGGGTTGACAGGTGTTTGCGTGGGGGTCATCATGCTAAAAACATGGTTTTGTATGGGTTGACAGGTGTTTGCGTGGGGGTCATCATGCTAAAAACATGGTTTTGTATGGGTTGACAGGTGTTTGCGTGGGGGTCATCATGCTAAAAACATGGTTTTGTATGGGTTGACAGGTGTTTGCGTGGGGGTCATCATGCTAAAAACATGGTTTTGTATGGGTTGACAGGTGTTTGCGTGGGGGTCATCATGCTAAAAACATGGTTTTGTATGGGTTGACAGGTGTTTGCGTGGGGGTCATCATGCTAAAAACATGGTTTTGTATGGGTTGACAGGTGTTTGCGTGGGGGTCATCATGCTAAAAACATGGTTTTGTATGGGTTGACAGGTGTTTGCGTGGGGGTCATCATGCTAAAAACATGGTTTTGTATGGGTTGACAGGTGTTTGCGTGGGGGTCATCATGCTAAAAACATGGTTTTGTATGGGTTGACAGGTGTTTGCGTGGGGGTCATCATGCTAAAAACATGGTTTTGTATGGGTTGACAGGTGTTTGCGTGGGGGTCATCATGCTAAAAACATGGTTTTGTATGGGTTGACAGGTGTTTGCGTGGGGGTCATCATGCTAAAAACATGGTTTTGTATGGGTTGACAGGTGTTTGCGTGGGGGTCATCATGCTAAAAACATGGTTTTGTATGGGTTGACAGGTGTTTGCGTGGGGGTCATCATGCTAAAAACATGGTTTTGTATGGGTTGACAGGTGTTTGCGTGGGGGTCATCATGCTAAAAACATGGTTTTGTATGGGTTGACAGGTGTTTGCGTGGGGGTCATCATGCTAAAAACATGGTTTTGTATGGGTTGACAGGTGTTTGCGTGGGGGTCATCATGCTAAAAACATGGTTTTGTATGGGTTGACAGGTGTTTGCGTGGGGGTCATCATGCTAAAAACATGGTTTTGTATGGGTTGACAGGTGTTTGCGTGGGGGTCATCATGCTAAAAACATGGTTTTGTATGGGTTGACAGGTGTTTGCGTGGGGGTCATCATGCTAAAAACATGGTTTTGTATGGGTTGACAGGTGTTTGCGTGGGGGTCATCATGCTAAAAACATGGTTTTGTATGGGTTGACAGGTGTTTGCGTGGGGGTCATCATGCTAAAAACATGGTTTTGTATGGGTTGACAGGTGTTTGCGTGGGGGTCATCATGCTAAAAACATGGTTTTGTATGGGTTGACAGGTGTTTGCGTGGGGGTCATCATGCTAAAAACATGGTTTTGTATGGGTTGACAGGTGTTTGCGTGGGGGTCATCATGCTAAAAACATGGTTTTGTATGGGTTGACAGGTGTTTGCGTGGGGGTCATCATGCTAAAAACATGGTTTTGTATGGGTTGACAGGTGTTTGCGTGGGGGTCATCATGCTAAAAACATGGTTTTGTATGGGTTGACAGGTGTTTGCGTGGGGGTCATCATGCTAAAAACATGGTTTTGTATGGGTTGACAGGTGTTTGCGTGGGGGTCATCATGCTAAAAACATGGTTTTGTATGGGTTGACAGGTGTTTGCGTGGGGGTCATCATGCTAAAAACATGGTTTTGTATGGGTTGACAGGTGTTTGCGTGGGGGTCATCATGCTAAAAACATGGTTTTGTATGGGTTGACAGGTGTTTGCGTGGGGGTCATCATGCTAAAAACATGGTTTTGTATGGGTTGACAGGTGTTTGCGTGGGGGTCATCATGCTAAAAACATGGTTTTGTATGGGTTGACAGGTGTTTGCGTGGGGGTCATCATGCTAAAAACATGGTTTTGTATGGGTTGACAGGTGTTTGCGTGGGGGTCATCATGCTAAAAACATGGTTTTGTATGGGTTGACAGGTGTTTGCGTGGGGGTCATCATGCTAAAAACATGGTTTTGTATGGGTTGACAGGTGTTTGCGTGGGGGTCATCATGCTAAAAACATGGTTTTGTATGGGTTGACAGGTGTTTGCGTGGGGGTCATCATGCTAAAAACATGGTTTTGTATGGGTTGACAGGTGTTTGCGTGGGGGTCATCATGCTAAAAACATGGTTTTGTATGGGTTGACAGGTGTTTGCGTGGGGGTCATCATGCTAAAAACATGGTTTTGTATGGGTTGACAGGTGTTTGCGTGGGGGTCATCATGCTAAAAACATGGTTTTGTATGGGTTGACAGGTGTTTGCGTGGGGGTCATCATGCTAAAAACATGGTTTTGTATGGGTTGACAGGTGTTTGCGTGGGGGTCATCATGCTAAAAACATGGTTTTGTATGGGTTGACAGGTGTTTGCGTGGGGGTCATCATGCTAAAAACATGGTTTTGTATGGGTTGACAGGTGTTTGCGTGGGGGTCATCATGCTAAAAACATGGTTTTGTATGGGTTGACAGGTGTTTGCGTGGGGGTCATCATGCTAAAAACATGGTTTTGTATGGGTTGACAGGTGTTTGCGTGGGGGTCATCATGCTAAAAACATGGTTTTGTATGGGTTGACAGGTGTTTGCGTGGGGGTCATCATGCTAAAAACATGGTTTTGTATGGGTTGACAGGTGTTTGCGTGGGGGTCATCATGCTAAAAACATGGTTTTGTATGGGTTGACAGGTGTTTGCGTGGGGGTCATCATGCTAAAAACATGGTTTTGTATGGGTTGACAGGTGTTTGCGTGGGGGTCATCATGCTAAAAACATGGTTTTGTATGGGTTGACAGGTGTTTGCGTGGGGGTCATCATGCTAAAAACATGGTTTTGTATGGGTTGACAGGTGTTTGCGTGGGGGTCATCATGCTAAAAACATGGTTTTGTATGGGTTGACAGGTGTTTGCGTGGGGGTCATCATGCTAAAAACATGGTTTTGTATGGGTTGACAGGTGTTTGCGTGGGGGTCATCATGCTAAAAACATGGTTTTGTATGGGTTGACAGGTGTTTGCGTGGGGGTCATCATGCTAAAAACATGGTTTTGTATGGGTTGACAGGTGTTTGCGTGGGGGTCATCATGCTAAAAACATGGTTTTGTATGGGTTGACAGGTGTTTGCGTGGGGGTCATCATGCTAAAAACATGGTTTTGTATGGGTTGACAGGTGTTTGCGTGGGGGTCATCATGCTAAAAACATGGTTTTGTATGGGTTGACAGGTGTTTGTGTGGGGGTCATCATGCTAAAAACATGGTTTTGTATGGGTTGACAGGTGTTTGCGTGGGGGTCATCCCAGTATGGTCAGGTTGGAATCGGTACGAGACATATCTACAGCCGACCCATGCAGGTCAACAAGCTCTCGTCCGTCCAGTGTGTGAGTGTGGAGACCGGTCAATATCACTCCCTGGCTCTGACTGTTGATGGAGAGTAAGTAAACTCACTGACCGGCTGGTCAAACCCTTGTAATCTAGCGACCACAACTAGAGTGGAAACTTTCAGTCGATGTTAATCTTATCTCATAACAAATGGTATCACCCAAAAATATTGATCAGTTTGTAGAAAATATTTAAATTTTTGGTATATTTTTATGGAGATACTTGGATTAATACTTAAAGAAAATTCTGACTTCTTGATAAAATTTGAGATATTTGAGTATGCTCAGACAAGGAATGAGTTAATATTTTTAAAAAAGAAAGTTATCACAGGTTTACCTTGTTACTGCTACTTTCTAACATCAGCACATCGGGAAATTTAGATTAATTTCATAGCCATTTTATAGAGGGACTCCCATTTGACAACTAGATCCAATGAGTCTCTGGTTTAATGAGAAAGGCAATCTCTACAACTACTGGTAAGAATGTGAAATAAAGATAAATATTTGATTCTGAATTAAATGATCTAATATCTTTTTTATCTAATATACCTGGTATTTCAGAGTTTATAGCTGGGGCTGGGGAGTTCATGGACAGCTCGGTCATGGTAGTATAGAGGACGCTTTGGTCCCGTCCCACGTACAGGCACTGTCAGACAAACAGATCATCAGGGTGTGTGGAGGATACTGTCATACCGTGGCCCTCTCCTCTGAGGTAAGTGTCAGACAAACAGATCATCAGGGTGTGTGGAGGATACTGTCATACCGTGGCCCTCTCCTCTCAGGTAAGTGTCAGACAAACAGATCATCAGGGTGTGTGGAGGATACTGTCATACCGTGGCCCTCTCCTCTGAGGTAAGTGTCAGACAAACAGATCATCAGGGTGTGTGGAGGGTACTGTCATACCGTGGCCCTCTCCTCTCAGGTAAGTGTCAGACAAACAGATCATCAGGGTGTGTGGAGGATACTGTCATACCGTGGCCCTCTCCTCTGAGGTAAGTGTCAGACAAACAGATCATCAGGGTGTGTGGAGGATACTGTCATACCGTGGCCCTCTCCTCTCAGGTAAGTGTCAGACAAACAGATCATCAGGGTGTGTGGAGGATACTGTCATACCGTGGCCCTCTCCTCTGAGGTAAGTGTCAGACAAACAGATCATCAGGGTGTGTGGAGGATACTGTCATACCGTGGCCCTCTCCTCTCAGGTAAGTGTCAGACAAACAGATCATCAGGGTGTGTGGAGGATACTGTCATACCGTGGCCCTCTCCTCTCAGGTAAGTGTCAGACAAACAGATCATCAGGGTGTGTGGAGGATACTGTCATACCGTGGCCCTCTCCTCTCAGGTAAGTGTCAGACAAACAGATCATCAGGGTGTGTGGAGGATACTGTCATACCGTGGCCCTCTCCTCTCAGGTAAGTGTCAGACAAACAGATCATCAGGGTGTGTGGAGGATACTGTCATACCGTGGCCCTCTCCTCTCAGGTAAGTGTCAGACAAACAGATCATCAGGGTGTGTGGAGGATACTGTCATACCGTGGCCCTCTCCTCTCAGGTAAGTGTCAGACAAACAGATCATCAGGGTGTGTGGAGGATACTGTCATACCGTGGCCCTCTCCTCTCAGGTAAGTGTCAGACAAACAGATCATCAGGGTGTGTGGAGGATACTGTCATACCGTGGCCCTCTCCTCTCAGGTAAGTGTCAGACAAACAGATCATCAGGGTGTGTGGAGGATACTGTCATACCGTGGCCCTCTCCTCTCAGGTAAGTGTCAGACAAACAGATCATCAGGGTGTGTGGAGGATACTGTCATACCGTGGCCCTCTCCTCTCAGGTAAGTGTCAGACAAACAGATCATCAGGGTGTGTGGAGGATACTGTCATACCGTGGCCCTCTCCTCTCAGGTAAGTGTCAGACAAACAGATCATCAGGGTGTGTGGAGGATACTGTCATACCGTGGCCCTCTCCTCTCAGGTAAGTGTCAGACAAACAGATCATCAGGGTGTGTGGAGGATACTGTCATACCGTGGCCCTCTCCTCTCAGGTAAGTGTCAGACAAACAGATCATCAGGGTGTGTGGAGGATACTGTCATACCGTGGCCCTCTCCTCTCAGGTAAGTGTCAGACAAACAGATCATCAGGGTGTGTGGAGGATACTGTCATACCGTGGCCCTCTCCTCTCAGGTAAGTGTCAGACAAACAGATCATCAGGGTGTGTGGAGGATACTGTCATACCGTGGCCCTCTCCTCTCAGGTAAGTGTCAGACAAACAGATCATCAGGGTGTGTGGAGGATACTGTCATACCGTGGCCCTCTCCTCTCAGGTAAGTGTCAGACAAACAGATCATCAGGGTGTGTGGAGGATACTGTCATACCGTGGCCCTCTCCTCTCAGGTAAGTGTCAGACAAACAGATCATCAGGGTGTGTGGAGGATACTGTCATACCGTGGCCCTCTCCTCTCAGGTAAGTGTCAGACAAACAGATCATCAGGGTGTGTGGAGGATACTGTCATACCGTGGCCCTCTCCTCTCAGGTAAGTGTCAGACAAACAGATCATCAGGGTGTTTGAAGGATACTGTCATACCGTGGCCCTCTCCTCTCAGGTAAGTGTCAGACAAACAGATCATTAGGGTGTGTGGAGGATACTGTCATACCGTGGCCCTCTCCTCTCGGGTAAGTGTGAGAACCTTACATATGCTGTTTTTCTAAAAGTTGTTCTTGTTTGTTGACAAATGCTGCTTACTTCTTCATTTGAAATTGCTTCAAATAAAAGGGAGTTGTATTAGTACAGATTCTTCTGATTCTAAGACATCTTGTCTGGAGCCATCACTTGAAAACCATAGGGTGCTCGGATGGCGCAGTGGAAAGGGCACTTGCCTTTAACCAATGCGGCCGGGGTTCGATTCCCAGATTGGACGTGGAAAGGTATGGGGTTACCTGCCCGCCCACTTGCGTTTTCTCCGGGTTCTCCGATTTCCTCCAACATCAAGACCTCCTGCACGCTAACCTCCAGGCCAACAAGAGTGATTAATATAAGTTGAAATAACTTGTTTCATATTTGTTGTAAATAAATAAAGTTTATATAATAATAATAATATAATATAAACCATTTTAGAAATATCTCAATGAAACTTGAAGGATACTTTCATCACCGACAATATGCAGTACACTGTATTTAGTTCAATATGACCTTCACCTCTAGGTTAAAGGTGAAATAATTGCAAAATTTTAAGTGAAATGTTATTAGGACTTATACATTTTGAACCTGTGATTGAAGATATGTTAGTTGTTGAAACACAGAAGTATACCTTCATTAATAATAACTTTCCATTACATGTATCTGCTCATAAGGGGAGATACATTTTATTTGAAGTATTCTGTTTCTGTATACAGGGAGAGGTGTACTCGTTTGGGTGTGGATTCTTTGGCCAGCTTGGTTTGGCAACAAACAAAAAACAGACATTACCAGTGAGAATACACGCTTTGAAGGGGAAGGTGGTCTTAGTCAGCACCAAGTTCTTCCACAATGTAAGTATCAACAAAACAAATTCTTTATCAGCTCAAAATATGTTATGAGGATGGCTACATTCAAATACCTGGTAAAATAACTTTTAAATTTGAAATAAGATATTTAAAAAATTTGAGTTGCAGTTACTGGGGTTCAGCTTCATGTACCTTTCATCGGACCTTTTAACTTGGTTTTAAAATAAGTAACATGTAAGTCTGTGACATTACCATGAACTGGGGTCTGGTCAGTGTATGTATTTCAGGTTTTAAAAAGGGTGTAAAATGGATTGCCTTTTGCCAGATCGCAGTCACGCAGAGTAACCATGTGTTCTCCTGGGGTTGCCATCCATTCAACCTCCGATTTGCGGCACATTCCATCCGTAAGGCACGCCAGGCCGGTGCTGTGGTCGGGGATCCTGTCGACCACTTCCTACTGCCAGATCTAGTCGACACCTGCTTTGTACATGGCCGTATTACCCAGGTAGTGACAATACATCAGACATGTCAATCACACGATAGACAATATTGTTTAAGAAGTTTAATTCATAATTAGGGCCCTGTATCGGAGATACGGGTGCCCTATAGTAATCACTATAGTAATCACTATAGTAATCACTATGAACATTTTGTTATGACATGATGAAGCAAAGTTGATCAGAATTAAACAAGGAGTCAACCTGACCAAATGTCAAGGTCATTAGGTCAAAGGTCAAGGTTAATTTTTTTAGCTTTGCACTAATGAGCATTTTATGACATTATGAAGCAAAGTTATTCAGAATTAAACAAAGAGACACATTGAGGTAAAAAGTTGAGGTCAAAGTTTAAGGTCATTAGATTCAAAAGTCAAGGTCAAATTTTGCATATTTTCACTGATGAACATTTTGTTAAGACATGATGAAGCAAAAATGATCAAAGTTTAACAAGGAGTCAACCTGACCAAATGTCAAGGTCTTTGGGTCAAAGGTGACGGTTAAATTTTGTATCTTTTCACTGGTGAACATTTTGGTATGACAATTTGAAGCAATGTTGCTCATAATTAAACAAGGAGTCAATTGACCAAAGGTCAAGATCACTGGGTCAAAGGTCACAATCAAATTTTGTATCTTTTCCCTGATGAACATTTTGTTATGACTTTATGAAGCAAAGTTGGTCCGNGTAATATTTTACTACAATCAGCCATTTCTGGTCTGTATATATAAAAGTAAACCACAGTGGTAATATTTTACTACAATCAGCCATTTCTGGTCTGTATATATAAAAGTAAACCACAGTGGTAATATTTTACTACAATCAGCCATTTCTGGTCTGTATATATAAAAGTAAACCACAGTGGTAATATTTTACTACAATCAGCCATTTCTGGTCTGTATATATAAAAGTAAACCACAGTGGTAATATTTTACTACAATCAGCCATTTCTGGTCTGTATATATAAAAGTAAACCACAGTGGTAATATTTTACTACAATCAGCCATTTCTGGTCTGTATATATAAAAGTAAACCACAGTGGTAATATTTTACTACAATCAGCCATTTCTGGTCTGTATATATAAAAGTAAACCACAGTGGTAATATTTTACTACAATCAGCCATTTCTGGTCTGTATATATAAAAGTAAACCACAGTGGTAATATTTTACTACAATCAGCCATTTCTGGTCTGTATATATAAAAGTAAACCACAGTGGTAATATTTTACTACAATCAGCCATTTCTGGTCTGTATATATAGAAGTAAACCACAGTGGTAATATGTTATCAGGCTATTCTGTATCTCAGTATTGATGTGTCCTATTTAGGGAGTTAATATGTATCTTCCACTTAAACTGAATTAATGTGAAACTTAAATAAAACCATGTCCTGTAAAGACAGGTTAAGACAGGTATAACTTACATTTGGGAAAATATGTCCTATTTAGACAAGAAAATCTATGGTGAAGACAAATTCTGCTTAGACAGGTATAACTTATATTTGTGAAGATGTGTACTATTTAGACAAATACAACTCATGATGAATACATATACTGTATAGACAGGAATACTAATTATGGTGAACACTCGTCCTGTCAAACAGGTATAACTTATATTTGTGAAGACATGTCATGTTTATACAAATATAACTTTTTTCAAACAGGTATATTTAGACAGGTACAATCCATGGTGAAAACATATCCTTATTAAACTGGTAAAACTTATGGTGATAACATGTCTGATTATACAGGTAAAATGTATAATTGTGAAGACATGTCATGGTTAGATAGGTAAAACTTATGGTGAGAACATGACCTTTTAAAGATGGTTTTATATACTGCAGGCTGTTTGTGGCAGCTCCCACTCGGCACTGGTCACTTTGGACGGAGACGTGTATACCTGGGGTAGAAACATGGACGGACAGATCGGAAACAACACAAGACAGGACATGGTCAGTAAAGGAATGACTCTCTCATGGAGCAGTGTCCTTCTGTCACCAACTATTCTTTTGAAAAAGCTAATAGAACCATAAGGCAAAGAGTCATAATTGTCCCATATGGGATAAAGGACTATCATTTGTTCAAATAGATGACCATGACCCACTTTCAATAAGGTCACAGTAAAACTATTTCCTTATATGATTTCTGTCAATGATTGAAATTCAGCACTGCAACCAAATGTTCAAAATATTTTCTAAAAAAGCTGCATTTTAAATATTTGTTAGCAACTTGTTTTATTTATTGTTTAAAGAAAATTCCGAGTATGGTGACTAATATAAATGATCGCAGTGTGACACACATCACCATTGGAGGAGAGTTCAACATCGCACAGGACTCCGACGGACTTGTCTGGGGCTGGGGAAAGAATGACATGGGTCAGGTAATTCATATCACAGAAGTAGGTCAAAACGTTATAAAATGAACATCATTGGAAAACTCAGAGAAAAAAAACTATTTGTCTACACATCATAATTGTTTATTTACACATGATTTATTAACAGCTGACAACAATTTGTTCACTGTTGATAACTATTGCAAAGGGGGACAACCAACCAACCTACAGCACAGTGACCATTAGTTAAATGCCAAATCATTGTTATGCTTGTAAGCATCAAACCTTTTCAAACTTTATCAAGAGAGTTTGTTATTTCCATTAGCTTACGAAACCCATGTGACTTGTATGAAAGGATTTGCTTGTGTCATATAATAATATGTGTTGATGTGGGAAATAAAACCAAGTGAACTGTTTTTGTCACTGTAAGGTAAAACAGGAGAAGTTAGAACCGTCCCCCACCACCTCCACCCACAAGGTCATCAAGACCCACAACAGACGGCGCGCAGGTAGTGGCATCACTGAGCTCCTTTTACCCACGGTCTGTCAGGGATTTCCGAATGCCAAACCAACTTCATCACTATGGCGACCATCTCATCTGACAAGGTCCGGGTCATATGATGGTTCAGATGGAGAAACATGGGTAAGTTGTTTGAAGGTGAAGGTCACTGTTACTATAAAAAGTTTTCATTTTACATACAATAACTTGAAATCCATTACTACTTTTAATGTTCAAATGTCATGCACAATTAAAGTTTCATACATTCTTAACTTACAGAAAAGGTCAAGGGCACATTTGCTATAAATAGATTTCAAGTGTCAAGATTCCTTAAACCTTTATGTGTACAAACTTATATACTACTGTGCTATATGGGATTGTTTACATGTCATTGTATAAAATGTCAAGGTCATTGATACCATAAAAAGGACTGAGTAGTCACTGTTTCTGTTGAAGTCAAAGATATAATGTTGATATTATTCAATTATAGCCTTTGGCTGAGGTCGATACCTGGATTTATCGACCTGAGAAAAGATATATTGACAGAGGACGCAGGTATCGACCCAAGTTAAAGGCTACAATTGTTTTATTATTTTCAAAACAGTAATGTAAGCAATCTGGGGAAAAAACACAAGAAAAAGCAACGGAATTGGGACGGTGCGTTCGTCTTGAGACGGGTCATAATTCTATTTTTAGAAATCATTTGTCGGAAATGATATGAAAAAACAATAATAATTAATATTTTACATTTGCTTTGCATTGTCACTTTATAAACCTACCAACATAAGTTATAAGACCATAACTCTGGCTAATTATCACAATGTCAATATAATTGTGATATCAGAATGAAGAAGATAGAATGGCAATATTAATACTGCTTGCCGGGAAGAAATGTAAATTCAAGTATAGACTACATTCTGTTAATAGTTACAGTCTTATAATACCTTACAGGGTTACAAAAGGAAAAAAAAGGTAGGAGTAATCAGAATGAACCAATGCACGTTATTTGGTTTGTCTGATCCAGCTGGTCAAAATTATGGAAACAAAACTGAACATATTACATATATTTGTGGTTGCTACGGCGACCACAATCTATCATATTTATATTATAGACCTGATTGTTACATATTTGAAGTTGTCACTTGTACTTGTAGAATATTATAGGATTGCTTCTAAATCATCAATGTAGGGATTTAAGTAAAATAATTCTTAATATTGAGGTTGACTTTTTCTCCACAGTGGTCTGAGGACAACCAAGATGACGTCCAGTTAGATCTTCTTCCTGACCTCCAATCACTTGGCAACAGAAAGTATGGCCGTATCACCATACATGAAGTCTTACAGGTATTTATTTTGTTGATTTATTATGTCATTGTCTTGTAAACAATTAAATATACACATAACAATGATAAGGAATTAATTATAATTATTTCTCAAGTTCAACAACCGTAGAAGTCTTACACCAGATACATATGATTGGTTGATGCTTTCTAGACATCAAGGCAGCATTTGTTTAGCGTGATCCAAACGGGTGAACTCGTTAGACCAGATATTTCTAACTATTTTCTTTAGGTTGGTAAGTATGGATTGTGAAAGGCTACATGAATCCTTTCACAATAGTTGGACCAGAGTTGTTCGTTTAAGAAATAAGGTCAGAGGTAGTAATCTGATGCTGCTTTCAGGTGATACGCAAAAGGGGCCCAAGTTACTGCATATATTGTAAAAGATGTATTAGTTTGCCTTACAAGCGTCAGCTGTAGGGAATTTCCCTTTAGCTTAGCAGTAGAGCATCGGGCTGGAGAGCCAAGGGTCACGGGTTCGAGCCCCAGCTATGGCACTATCTTTATCACTTTTCCTCGTCCTACTACATATTGAGCACATCGCAGTGAGATAGGAACTCCACCAATTTATTTGTTTTATTTTAATTGAAAGAATGGAATATTTGAAAGAAGATTGAAGACTTTTTTCTTTTAATCAGATTTTATTGATAGATGAAAAATAATTATTAAAAAAGAAATGGGATATTTTTTGTGTCTAAAACAATAAACCTTCTGTGGTCCCACAGCACCTGTCTGAGTTGTGTAACTGTATGAAGATACTGCGACAGTGTGTGAACGTTGAAGACTGGCTCAGTGCTGCCTATGTCTGTCTCTACCAAAACAATTATGCACAGGTAAGTTTTAATACAGTGAAAGTTTTATTTCTGGTTAAACTTATGAAAGGTTAAGTTTTGAAACCCCACAAACAAAAAGTGGTGCTGGATATTGGAATCAATCTGCTAATATTGGTTTTCATTACATTTTACCTACACGTATTATCCACGTTAAAGGGCCATTAATCCTACGGGTATTCATTTATGCTTTTTTAAGAGCAGTGGTCAGGGTCACTTTGACTCGGTAGTTTGAAAAGCTTTCCAAGCCACAACTTGTGTAACTCTTTTTTATGAATTCTCAAGAACACATCACTCACACAAGTGCCATGAACCCTATAATTTTTGAAGTCAAAGGTCAAAGGTCATGCGGTCGCTTAATACTTTAAAATACATTTGGACAATAACTGATATGAGTGCTCACAACACTTCCGTACCTTGTAAGGAACAAGGTGCAAGCAAGAAGGATTTCCTTTGATTTGGATAACTTGCCCTGGATAGACTCTCGAACATCTATGACTAAGTATTAAACAAAGCATAGCGGAATCAAGTCAATTAGGTACATATATAACAACTATTGTACACACGCTTACAGCGTAGCCGAATCAACATCGATTTGTTGACAACTCGTTCACATTTTACACCTTTGTGTGCATACGCTTCACTGGTCATTTGTCTGATGAAGGTGACAGAGTACATACCATACTAGTCATCGAAACGTCACATAGAAACACTTATTAGTTGTGTATCAAGAAACTTTTCATAATTTACCCTGGTAAATAACATTAATAAATGTGTTGTGTGGGGGTATAACATTTCTGTCGAATTCATCTTTTAAAAAAAGCTCTTTGCTGGACCCTGGTGTTGTAGTACTGTGTTTAACACTAAAGTTAGATTTCATGTGACTGGGAATGCTGCATATTGTATATAAATCATTGTGTAACCCCGTACAGGCCCTGGCCTTCCATCTGAAGGCACTGTCCTCCTACTCCATGGTGTTTGGCAGTGATTTCCTACAGAGTACGGAGAGAGTCGTCCAGCACTATCTCAGGTTAGCCTAATATTTTAATGTGGTGAAAAATATCTATCATTAAGATACTCGAATCAAAACTGAAAATTAAAATTGTCTCAACCTCTTCACATAAAATAATGAGTAGAGTTGCATTTAATTCTATAAAAAAAAAAATTTGAAAATGATGTATGTACTATTGTTGACATTTAACCTTTAATCATGTGAAATAGTGTGAGTGTCATTCTATGAATGTGATATTTGACCTTTAATCCTTTTTGTCAGACTTTGTATAACACAAGAGCTGCCAGCCTCCCAGAAAGAGGAGAACTACAGACTTGTCCTTATACAGGTAAAGTTACCAATATTGAGTGGGTTTATGCTCAGTGGTAAGGGAGACAGGTTAAAAAATGTATATCAGGCTTTTGTATGTAGAGTAGCAGACTTTCTTTAGCTCTCAGAAAACAAATGCTCGAATCGAAGATCTGGTGTTCAAGATATATAACAAATAGAATTTCTAAGTTGATGTTTATCTTATAAATGTGCTTTTAGATGCTGGAACACTGGGAGAAACATGACTTGTCTGTCAGCAGTCTGGAGGTTTTACTGGCGGACCACATGGACAGTGTGTGCTGTATTCTCAGTACATTCCTTTTCTGGTCAGTATAGCAAATTTATCTTTATCGATCCTTTACTTAAGTTTTCATCCATAAATAATGACAATGTAACCTTTGCTTTATAAATAAAAGATGAAAAATATTGAAAAATACATTATTTCCTATTTTCTTAAACGAAAAATGAGTACCGTAAAAATCTGTGTAATTTGCGCAGGTACTTTTTGAGGGTGAAAATCTAAAAAAAAAAAAAAAAGCTTCTACTCAAATATTTTAGATTAAAAATAATTCTCAAAATTTATAATAAAAATCAATGTCACTGATGAAATTCATATTGAAGGAAAAATCCAAGGACTGATGATGGAGGAGAGACCATGGAAATGCCGATTTGCATAGGCGTTTCTGGCCAATTTATGATGCATTTTACTACTAAGTTCTGTCTCCATGTCCTCCAAAAGGTCTTTGATAAAATGCTTCTCTCCGACTTTGAAAAGAGATACCCAGTCAGTTACGGATCATTAAAAAGATTACTGACCTGTCGGATAGGGTCAAGCGAATCCGACCTTGACCTTCAGCCAGGTGATAAACTTGTACCGTTCGATCAACTGTGGCAAGATGTGGTTCGAAACCTTCAAAAGGGTTCAGAATCACGTGACTATATATACATCACGCGAACAGATATTGATCACATGACGGAGAAACTTGGGCAGACCCAAGGACCGCAGTCCATCCAGGAGGAAGTGAACTCACAGGAGCCAAATGCGGTGCTGTTCACATGTGGTCACCACTATACACGACGGAACTTCATGGATGAAGTGACGGTCAAGTTCAACAAGGAGCTCTCCCAGGGCCCGTCCAGCCTCCCGGGGAGTGCTTCTCTATTGATGCAGTACTACTGTAGGCAGGGATTACTTCCCCTGGCTTGTCCAAAGTGTGTACTTAATACACTGCATACTGCAATGTAGGTTTCATTCCATGGGTCTGATTAGGTCAGTAGTTAACTCAAACATTCACCCCCACATGTTTAAACTGGACTTACCAAGTCTTTGATTTGGTAAGGTTCAAATGTGACTTTAGGGGTGAATGAGTTGAGGATGGATGTTTAGTGTTTTTTAGCAGTATTTTACTGTTTAAAAGATATGAAGCTTTATGGTTATTTTTCAAGCATCCATGAAGTTCTGACCTTTTTATTAATACCACTAATGAAATAGAATTCTGAGGATCAGTGGCAAAATAATGCCAAATATTTTTTGACTTACATTGGGCCAATAAAAAATAAGCTGCCCTATAACGCTTATATTATACCTGTCATGCTGTTTGCAGTGAACAAAAAGATGAAAGCTATGGTAGTGGATGTATATAGTTGACTGTTAATATCAAGGCAAGGTAAAGCCTGAAAATCCTTGATATGAAAGTAGACCCGTCCTTCCTATACAACACAAACTGACCATGTGCCACAAGTTTCTTACATACTGTCCTGATTGGATTGTGAAGGGTAGCAAATTGCGAAGGATTGCTTAAATGTATCTTACTGTTTGTATGCCACATAAAAGGTTTTTAATGCATTATATATAACAGAAATGTTTGTCAATAATGCTTGAAAATACTGAAAATCAGAGGCTACATATTTTAAGGTAGTCAGTGTTACTTTTAAACCTGATTGATTTATCAAAGGGTCAAGTGATTTAAATGAAATTATATCAAGATTCTATTTATTCAAATGTATTTGACGCACTGCATGTTGAGGAAGCCTAAGATATTTTTTCTGATTTCTATGATTGTCAAAATATCCCCAATTTTTCAATGTTTATTTACCTTGGTGCTTTGTGAATTGTGTTACCATTTCTCCCCAATGAATTGGTTACCATGTTTTTTTACAAGATTTACAGAGATTTACATATGATTGTAATTAGAATAAGTGATGATCAATTATCATGTTTATCTAAAGATTTAAACTTTATTGTTATTTCAACTTAAATACTCTTGTTGGCCCGAGTGTAAGTGCACGGGGTGGGGTTAATGTGTGAGGAAACCGGAGTACCCAGAGAAAACCTTCATGGTAGGGTAGGTGATCCCATACCTTTTCACGTCCAATCAGGGAATCTGACCCTAGCCACCTTGGTGAAAGGCGGGTGTATCTTTAACTGCGGGATACGACCACCTATAGAGTAAGTTGTAGAGGTTCTCCGAGATTTAAGGCCAGTAATCATGTTATCTAAGTGGAATTAGTCAAAGAGGTTCCCCACAATGTGATGTTTGGTTATGACTTTGCTATAAATCTTATTAATTGTTTGATATTTTAAAAGGCACAAGATTTACCAAAGGTATTTGAAAATCTGAAATCAAATAATGAGAATTAGTTAAATATGACAGTCAATACTCACGAGTTGGGGATCTGTTTTCTCCCTTTAGCATTTATAATTTGTTTAAATCAATGAATTTCTACAAAAATGTACTTCCCAGCTTGAAAAAAAAATAGGCATTATTTTCTTATATATGTGTTTAATATGATGTCACAAAACTTTGTGAATGTTCTAAGTTCACACAAAGATTGTTATTAACAAACGACAAAGCTCCCAATGAGTTACCCACATATGGGTACATGTATATCATATGTTTAACCTAAGTGTTGCAGTTGTGTAATTATGGAAGAAAATTCATGCTAGAAAGTTTTACTGGTTGTGTCCAGGTACAGAGGCCAGCTATTGATTGATAGGGGAAATTTACTCCAGGTTGATACGAAATTTACTCCAGGTGGATATGAAATCTACTCCAGGTTGATATGAAATTTACTCCAGGTGGATATGAAATCTACTCCAGGTGGATATGAAATTTACTCCAGGTGGATATGAAATCTACTCCAGGTTGATATGAAATTTACTCCAGGTTGATACGAAATTTACTCCAGGTGGATATGAAATCTACTCCAGGTGGATATGAAATCTACTCCAGGTGGATATGAAATCCACTCCAGGTGGATATGAAATTTACTCCAGGTGGATATGACTTAGTATTATTAGCTTATATCAGTTCCACCTTTCCAATAACTTCTAGCTTTAAACTTTTGTAACTTATACAAAACTGTTGGCATGTCATGGTTCATGGATATTCCTAGCTAATGGTTACCTTACCAATCATAGTATATTCTAATTGCAAATATCTCATAAGGATATTTAATAATTAGTTTAATGCTATGTTACAAACTTTTTATAATTCTTCCATATTTTTTGAAAGACTGCAATAATTCTATGAAACTTTCTTTAAAACTAATATTTACTACCACTACATGGTGTTCTGTGTACCATTTTCAAGTCTTACATCTGAACGTCAAGGTCACAATATTTTTTTCAGATGTATGTGTTGCAACTACTTAAATTGTGAGAGAGCTGGATTATGGGGACAATTTAGGACTGACTGTAGACTACTGTGACTGGAGGTGTCGACAGTGAAGAGGATACATCATACTTGCCATCATTAGTTCCCCACCGGTTCTTTATTTTGACCTCTGACTGCAATCATTGGAAAAATAGCCCTTTTCTGTATCAGGATACTTTCTGTACTGTAGGTTGATACTGAGATAGGTGTACAGCTCGGTAAGAAATCATTACCGGTGGGGGACTAGTACAGCTCGGTAAGAAATCATTACCGGTGGGGGACTAGTACAGCTGGGTAAGAAATCATTACCGGTGGGGGTCTAGTACAGCTCGGTAAGAAATCATTACCGGTGGGGGACTAGTACAGCTCGGTAAGAAATCATTACCGGTGGGGG